>NC_064649.1:81702621-82005651 GCF_023864345.2 Schistocerca serialis cubense | reverse complement strand
ATGAAAAGTGTTACGTCATCCACAGGAGTGCTAAAAGTAGTCCCCTCAATTTTGTTTACACGATAAATCAAACAAATCTAAAGGCTACAAATTCAACTAAATACTGACGGAATGATTTAAATTTGTACGATCATATAGACAATGTGGTGGGGAAAGCAAACCAAAGACTGGTTTATTGACAAAACATTTAGAAGATGCAACAGGTCTACACGACGCTTGCTCGCCCTCTTCCCGAATACTGCAGTGCGGTGTGTGATGTGCACGAGGCGGGATTGACGGAGGACGTCGAGAAAGTTCTAAGAATCGAAACTTGTTTTGCAGTATCGCGCAATAGGGGAAATAGTTGCACGGATATGATACACGAATTGGAGTGACAATCATTAAAACAAAGGCGTTTCACGTCGCGGCAGCGTCTTCTCGCGAAATCTCAATAATCATCAACTTTTTCCTCCGATTGCGAAAATATTCTGTTGGCGTCGACGTTCATAAGGAGAAATTATCGTCATGATAAAATAATCAAAGCTCGCACCGAAAAATGTAAGTGCTCCTTTTTTCCCGCGCGCCGTTCCAGAATGAAACGCTACAGACCATCCTTTTATATAATTGCTACACCACGAAGATGACGTGCTACAGACGCGAAATTTAACCGACAGGAAGAAGATGCTGTGATATGCAAATTATTAGCTTTTCATTTTCAGGGCATTCACACAAGGTTGGCGCCGGTGGTGACACCTACAACGTCCTGACATAACGAAAGTTTCCAACCGATTTCTCATACACAAACAGCAATTGACCGGCGTTGCCAGGTGAAACGTTGTTGTGATGCCTCGTGTAAGGAGGAGAAATGCATACCATCACGTTTCCGACTTTGATAATAGTCGGATTGTAGCCTATCGCGATTGCGGTTTATCGTATCGCGACATTGCTGCTCGAGTTGGTCGAGACCCAATGACTGTTACCAGAATATGGAATAGGTGGGTTCAGGAGGGTAATACGGAACGCCGTGCTGGATCCCAACGGCCTCGTATCACTAACAGTCGAGATGACAGGCATCTTATCCGCATGGCTGTAACGGATCGTGCAGCCACGACTCGATCCCTGAGTCAACAGATGAGGACGTTTGCAAGACAGCAACCATCTGCACGAACAGTTCGACGACGTTTCCAGCAGCATTGACTATCAGCTCGGAGACCACGGTTGCGGTTACCCTTGACGCTGCATCACAGACAGGAGCCCCTGCGATGGTGTACTCAACGACGGATCTGGGTGCACGAATGGCAAAACGTCGTTTTTTTGGATGAAACCAAGTTCTGTTTACAGCATCACGATGGCGACATCGCGATGAACGCACATTGGAAGCGTGTATTCGTCATCGCCATACTGGCGTATCACCCGTCGTGATGGTATGGGGTGCCATTGGTTAAACGTCTCGGTCACCTCTTGTTCGCATTGACGGCACTTTGAACAGTGGACGTTATATTTCAGATGTGTTACGACCCGTGGCTCTACCCTTTATTAGATCCACTCGAAATCCTACATTTCAGCAGGATAATGCACGACCGCATGTTGCAGGTCCTGTACGGGCCTTTCTGGATACAGAAAATGTTCGACTGCTGCCCTGGCCGGCACATTCTCCAGATCTCTCACCAACTGAAAACGTGTGGTCAATGGTGGCCGAGCAACTGGCTCGTCACAATACGCCAGTCACCACTCTTGATGAACTGTGGTATCGTGTTGAAGCTGCATGGGCAGCTGTACGTGTACACGCCATCCAATCTCTGTTTGACTCAATGCCCAGGCGTATCAAGGTTGTTATTACGGCCAGAGGTGGTTGTTCTGGGTACTGATTTCTCAGGATCTATGCACCCAAATTGCTTGAAAATGTAATCACATGTCAGTTCTAGTATAATATATTTGTCCAATGAATACCCGTTTATCATCTGCATTTCTTCTTGGTGTAGCGATTTTAATGGCCTGTAGCGCATTACTCGCTGGGAGTGAAAAAGTCTCACGTGTGGACGCAGCTTAGCCCCCGGGGCGGTCACATGCACACTGACGTCTAGACTTCACTTCCTTTTTCCGAAAATAAGGAGCAGCCTCAATCTTTATTTTTTTTTCTACTGAACTGCTCTCTAGGTTGCTTCGGCAGCGTACAATAAACTGCAGGCAGAAAGGGAGACCCTTCCTTCGCACATTACCTGCTGAACCGTACAGGTATCCCATCCATCACCTCAGTTGAGGCGAGCGACCGTATAGGCTACGTTGACCTATCCACTGATATTTACTCTTGATGAAGACTTGACTACGTAGTTTCTCGCGCCGACATTCTTTGATAAATGTTCAACTCTTTTTTCTGGCGCGGTACATTTCAAGCTTTTGATAAGTTCCTCTGTTGACGTCGTCAGGAATTACGAGGGTAATCCCAAAACTAAGGTCTCCCAATTTTTTGTAAGTACACAGACCTGTTTATTTCTACATCAGTTTAAAGCTTGAACATTTAGGTATCTTTCGACATAACCACCATTTCTGTCGATGCATTTATGTAGACGCTGTGGCAGTTGTTCTATGCCCATGTCATACCGGCTCGCCGCCATGCTGTTCAGAAAGTTATGAACCTCTTCTTTCACCTCGTCGTCAGAGCTGAATCGCTTTCCGGCCAAATGTTCTTTTAACCTAGGGAACAAGTGATAGTCACTGGGCACCAAGTCAGGACTATAGGGTGGGTGGGTTATTATGTTCCACTGAAACCGGTGCAGGAGAGCAACGGTTTGCCGAGCGATGTGTGGGCGCGCGTTGTCATGGAGAATGTGTACGCCCTTGCTCAACATTCCTCTTCTCCACTTCTGAATTGCCCGTCTGAATTTTTTCAGAGTAACAGTACCTGTCAGCGTTAATTGTGGGCATTGTGGGCATAAAGTCGACCAACAATACCACCTTTCCGATTCCAAAAAACGGTTGTCATGACTTCACCGGCAGACTGTGTTTGTTTGAATTTCCGCGGCTTTGGCGAAGAAAGATGCCGCCACTGCCGTGTTTGGTGCTTGGTCTCAGGTGTAAAGTGGTATGCCTAGGTTTCGTCATCCGTGACAATTGAGACCAGAAAGTTGTCCTGTTCGACTAAGGCGGTGAAGAAATGCGCCGGAAGCTTGAACTCGTTGCCGCATGTGGTCCTCAGTCAGCATGCGTGGCACCCATCTTGCGCACACCTTCCCGTAGTTCAATGTTCCCGTTAAAGTTCTGTGAACGGTGCTTCGGGAAACCTCACGAACCAACGTGCAGAGATCATCCAGGGTGACCCGCCGATCTTCACGCATGACCCGCCGATCTTCACGCATGCTTTGCTCAATCTTCAACACTGTCTCCTCAGAAATTGTCGCAGCTTGTGATCCCGCTCCTTTGTTCGTCCTGAATTTCGGTCCGACCATTTGCAAACTCTCTACACCACTTACGAACATCTTTGACATCCATGCACGACTCGTCATACACTTACGTCAATTGGCGATGGATTTCAATCGCCGCAGTGCCCTTTGCGTTCTGAAACCGAATAACTGCGCGCAATTCGCACTCGGCGGTAACATCCAACTGGAGATCCATTCTCAACGGCTGCCAAGCGAAGACAGCGCCTAAGCGTGGCGTGCGCATGTTTACACACAGCGCATGAACTCTTCATAACAGTGTGACCAACTGCCACACAAACAGAGTTCTGTACTTACAAAAAAAATAGGAGACCTTACTTTTGGGAATACCCTCGTACAAGGGGCGTTCAAGAAGCAATGCAACACTTTTTTTTCTGAAAGCAAGTTGGTCTTTTTCCAGGATTCCAATAGCACAGACATCCAGCTGCGCAGGGAGGTGATTGCGATCCGCCGATCACCTCGCACGTTCCGACATTGCCATTGTGACAGCTGTGTGCGGCCGGCCGGCAAGCGGGAGATCGGACAAGTTTGCGCGACCTTGTTGCGTTGATGACGAATGCCTCGCACGACGACTCACCGCGCTTTTGTTTACTGCCAGGTCTCAGAAGACATTCTGCAAGCGCCTATGAATATCTCTGAAGCTCTGGTCTTCCGCCAAAGGCACCTACCGCACCTCCTTTACAGACGCCATTTTGAAGGCTACGTAGAATTTCATGAAACTGCTACGAGCTGAAATGGGAATATTCCATATGTCCCTCAACACATTTTGCATCTTTTCAACCTAAACTGGACAAGTAAAAGTGTTCAAATGGTTGAAATGTGTGTGTGAAATCTTATGCGACTTAACTGCTAAGGTCATCAGTCCCTAAGCTTACACACTACTTATCCTAAATTATCCTAAGGACAAACGCACACACACACACACACACACACACACACACACACACACACACATGCCCGAGGGGGGACTCGAACCTCCACCGGGACCAGCCGCACAGTCCGTGACTGCAGCGCCTTTGACAGCTCGGCTAATCCCGCGCGGCGTGACTAAGCTAACTCTCAAGATTAAAAGAAAACAATATACTCGTATTTCTCGTAATGGCATTTGTATGACACTCGAAACACATTCACAATGACATTGAAAATTTTTTATTAGGGTTGCCTCATCACAATGTTTTGGAGGAAATGATTGCGTGAGAAAAGTTATTTCCATATGCCAGTTTATTTGGTCTCAATCACTGTGATTTAAATGGAGGTTCTACTGATTCACAATTACTTTCGTCAAAAACGTAGACAGCAATATGCTACCCATTTCTAGGTTTCTCTGGATCATCAACAAGATAATATTCAAATGAGTGCAAACTGCATCTGTGTAGAAGACATCTGAATGCTCCCTGGAAGAGCGCAGATTGACATGAAAATCACATTCTGAAGTTTAGGCAACTCACAAAATGTACATACACTGGAAACCATCGTCTCTAGATCCCAGTATGATAAATAAATAACGATAAAACGCAGTCACCAGTTGCGAAACAGAGTCGCAAATTGTGAGCTATGCGATTCGAAGAAAAATGCAAACGCTAAACGTGACACTTACTATAAAAAGCGTGACACGTACTCGAGAACCGCAAAGTTGCGCCAGACTCCGGCCATGCACCAAACAGTAACTCTCCATTGAACGAGACATGTGCAGCCACCTTGCGTTTACCTAAAAATAAACACCTGCCCACTCCAAGCGAACCCCGTCTAGGCTTTGTCCCTCACACTTCTCAGACTTACGGAGGGGGCGAAAGTCCAAGGTTTTCCATAGTGACAACTGAAAATCTCCCTCTGTCTTCCTGTGTACACGGAAAGCCACCACAATTTTCTCATCCAGCATTTGTTTTATTCGCTGTCAACGAACTGAAGTTAGCAGAATGCCGGCCCTCGCTGCATAAAAGCAACTCGTTTCACAAGCTGTTGATGGGAATCTAGTGGTAGCCCTGGCTTCCTGCTTCCGTCTTCTGCAGCAAATGGTTGGGTTGGTTGGTTTGGGGAAGGAGACCAGACAGCGTGGTCATCGGTCTCATCGGAATAGGGAAGGATGGGGAAGGAAGTCGGCCGTGCCCTTTCAGAGGAACCATCCCGGCATTTGCCTGGAGTGATTTAGGGAAATCACGGAAAACCTAAATCAGGATGGCCGGACGCGGGATTGAACCGTCGTCCTTCCGAATGCGAGTCCAGTGTCTAACCACTGCGCCACCTCGCTCGGTGCGGTGCAGCAAATGGCTCTGAGCACTATGGGATATAGCATCTGAGGTCATCAGTCCCCTAGGACCTAAGGACAACACACACATCCATGCCCGAGGCAGGATTCGAACCTGCGACCGTAGCAGTCGCACGGCTCCGGACTGAAGCGCCTAGAACCGGTCGGCCACAGCGGCCGGATCAAGCCACGTCCTCACAGCTTTACTTCAGCCAGTACCACGTCTCCAAATGTTACAGAAGCTCTCCTGCAATCGTAGCAGAACTAGTTCGCAGGAGAGCTGCTGTGAAGTTTGGAAGGTAGGAGACGAGGTGCTGGCGGAGTAAAGCTGTGAGGACGGGACGTGAGTCGTGCTTGGGTGGCTCAGTCTGTAGAGCACTTGCCCGCGAAAGGTCCCGAGTTCGAGTCTCGGTCCGGCACACAGTTTTAATCTGCCAGGAAGTTTGCCTACTACAGTGTTTGACAACTGGTGAGCCGCCAGGTTAACCGAGAGCGCTAATGCGCTGCTTCCTGGACTCGGGTAGGCGCGCCGGCCCCGGATCGAATCCGCTCGGCGGATTACCGACGTCGACCGGTGTGTCGGCCAGCCTGGATGTGGTTTTTAGGCGGTTTTCCACATCCCGCTAGGTGAATACCGGGCTGGTCCCCACGTTCCGCCTCAGTTACACGACTCGCAGACATCTGAGCACGCTCGCACTATTCCATGGATTACACTAGACGCAGACAGCTGGGGTACACTGATTCCATCCCGTGGGGGTATGGGGTGGCGGTAGGAAGGGCATCCGGCCACCCCTTTTAACTAACTTTGCCAAATCCGTTCCTAACAGTGCCGACCCTGCGAAACTGCGGGACAAGGCACCATGTAAGGGGTCCGTAGGCCCTTACTATAAGTTTTGCGACAGCACAGGTCGACAGGACAAACAATCGATAGTGTGCGTCGGGTGGCGAGAGCGAGAGCGAGTGTTGAGTCAGTAGAGTGCGGTACGCGCTGCGGGCCGAGCCGGGTGGAGGTCTGTTGCTGGAATGCAAGACCGTACCGACAAAGGGAGTGGCCATCGCCGAGGTTTAACCCCTTTGTGTTAGAAATATACGGGAAAGTGAAAAAGTATAATTACTAGTGTGATTCAGCGATATTTTTGTGCCGATATTTGCAATTACGCGTCTACCGCGCCGGCATCATTTGGATTGCAGTGTTGGATTGCAGTGTTGGATTGTAGTGTTGGATTACAATGATTGAAATTGCGTGTGACGATAATGAATAACGAAAGGGCCTGTGCTGAGATTAGCCGTTATTAATTCTGTACGACGAAGGCAGTGGCTGTCTCCTCACTTTGTGTTTTTGTGATGAATATAAGTTGTTGATTAATGAAGCTGTGTTGTCGTTCTTCTTGGCACCAGACATTTCCTTATTACAGCATTTGAGAAGGACAAAATGGAATGTAACATCTCCGTAGCAGTCCAATCCGATTGCCAGCCCATTAGGTACGCGGTCACATTAATTATCATCTATTTGGGCTGCTATCAGATCCCGATCGAGCGGGATAAGTCAGTAGATTAAACAGGGAGTGTTACAACCAGTAAACTGAAAGAAAGGATATTGCGGAGACATGGCTTAGCTACAAGCTGGGGGATGTTCCCAGAGTGAGATTTTCACTCTGCAGCGGAGTGTGCACTCATATGAAACTTCCTGGCAGATTAAAACTGTGTGCTGGACCGAGACTCGAACTCGGAACCTTTCGCGGGCAAGTGCTCTACCATCTGAGTTCTGCAAGGTTCGCAGGTGAGCTTCTGTAAAGGTGGGAAGGTAGGAGACGAGATACTGGCAGAAGCGAAGCTGTGAGGACGGGGCTGGAGTCGTGCTTGGGTGGCTCAGTCGGTAGAGCACTTGCCTGCGAAATGCAAAGGTCCCGAGTTCGAGTCTCGGTCCGGCACACAGTTTTAATCTGCCAGTAAGTTTGCCTACTACAGTGTTTGACAACTGGTGCAAGACAACCTGCAGCTGCTACGGAACACCCTAAAGATGATATCAACAGGAAATGCAGGGGGCGGAGCGGGGCGTGTTACCTGCAGCGAAGCCTGAGCTGGAACGCTCTGTACACATTCGACAGTCGATGCAGAACGGCGTTTGACGACGACGGTTGCTTAACCAAATAGTGCGGTATTCCGTGTTGTACTGCAACTTGTCTGCAAGACAGCACTTGAGCGCTTACGATCGTGGACGAGCAACTGGGCGGTTCGAAGCCGGTCAAAGTATCACTGCTGTGGCCGCAGTTATCTGTGTGTCTAACAGTGTCATCTCCCGATTAAAATCGGTCGCCGAAGGTGTAAATGCTATGCGGAAGCATGCGCACTGTCGTAGATGGAGCACCACACCGCAAGAGGATCGATACGCAGCCTTAGTGGCTAAAAGGAACAGACATCTCATTCTTATGCAGATCGCTGCAGACCTTGCAACCGCTACCGGTATACGTGTCTCTGCCAGGATCGCTTGGCGGTCATTAAATCAGGCTGATTTGTATCCTCGGAAGCCTGTTAAATGTATCGCACTTCAACCACACCACCGTTTAGAAAGAGTTAGTTGGTATAGCGAGCATGCTTGTTGGATGATGATAATGGTGATGGAGAGGGTTGTATGGCCGCACGACGGCAAGGTCTTCAGCGCCCGCTCAGTAACTGATTGAGACGGGTGTCAAGAAAATACTCAGAACATTATGATAAAACAGAACGTAAAACACATGTAACAAGGTTGGAAAAATATGTGCCTACCCACACCGCAGCGTGGGACGAAGCATGCCGCCAACAGTAAAACGTGGACAGCCCAGGAAGAAAGCGATAGAGGGAGCTAAAACAATACAGCAGATGGCAGTGGCTGGCTGACCGCAGAGAAAAAAGGGAAGAGCCAGCCACTGTGCAATACACTAAAACCTCCAGCGTAAAACTTTAGGCCAGAGTCCAGACACACCACAAAACCTTAAAACCCTAGACACACACGTCTTATCATTAGCTAAAACACAGGACAGATACCCATCAACTTGTGCTTCTGCCCGTGCATCACGGTATGTAATGCAGTCTGTTAAAATGTGCCGGACAGAGATGTGCACACCACAAGCATCACAAAACGGGGGATCCCCCCGCCGTAATAGGAAGCTATGTGTGAGAGGACAGTGCCCGATCCGAAGACGTGTGAGGACCACCTCTTCCCGCCTGAGCAACCGGCAGGAGGAACGCCACGGCCGAGTTGTTGACTTCACCAACCGCAGTTTATTGGCCGTCACCGCCAGCCATTCTTCCTCCCACAACTCCATGCACTTCTTGTGCAGAGATGACAGACTGCAAGGGAATAGGACCCTGGACCACATCCTGCTCTCTGCAGGCCTCCTTGGCAGCCCGATCGGCCTGTTCATTGCCCCACATTCCTACATGACCAGCCACCCAGCAGATAGACACTGGAGTCAGCAACAGTGCTCCAGAGTGATGTTGGGGTTGGGTTGTGTTGTTTGGGGAAGGAGACCACACAGCGAGGTCATCGGTCTCATCGGATTAGGGAAGGATGGGGAAGGAAGTCGGCCGTGCCCTTTGAAAGGAACCATCCTGGCATTTGCCTGGAGCGATTTAGAGAAATCACGGAAAACCTAAATCAGGATGGCCGGACGCGGGATTGAATCGTCGTCCTCCCGAATGCGAGTCCATTGTCTAACCACAGAGTGATGTTCTCCGATGAAACCCGCTTCACTGTGGCAAGTGATTCTGCCCACCAGTTACTGTGGGAGAAGGGACCAAACTACGAGGTCATCGGTCCCTGGTTCCTAGTAAAACAATGCCACAAGTGCGAGAATAAAACGGACGAAACATATAACACAAAAATGAAAGAAAGGAAAAGCCGCAAGAACGAAAGGAAGGCAACGAACACTAAAAGGAACAAAAGAGGACAAGAAAACAACAGAGAGACGCTAGACACAGAAGAGAGTGAAACATGAAAGCAGATTACAGTGGCTGGCCAACAACGAGTATATAAAGGGAAAGCCAGCTACTCTGCAACACATTAAAACCTCCACCCTAAAAGCACTAGGGTGGAGAACACAGAGGGACAAAGGACATGCGCTAAAACCTACATAGAAGTATAAAACCCACTCTCGCGGATGAAACGTAAAACTAAAGCTGCTGTGGAGGTATCGTCGCCCAACACCGAAGGCAGGGTGCTGGGAAAGTTAAAAATCTGCCGCAGAGCGGCTAAAAGCGGGTAGTCCAGCAAGAGGCGGGCCACCGTCATTTGGGAGCCACAGCGACACAGAGGTGGGTCCTCGCGACGGAGGAGGTAACCATGCGTCAGCCACGTATGGCCAATCCGGAACTGGCAGAGGACAACTGATTCCCTGCGAGAGGCCTGCATGGAAGACTTCCACACATTCATAGACTCCTTAATGACACGCAGTTCGTTGTGTGTGCTGTTATGCCATTCCGTCTCCCAAATCTGGAAAACACTGCGGTGTAAGACAGAACGCAGGTCAGCTTCGGATATGCCAATCTCCAGAAGCGGTTTCCGCGTCGCCTGTTTGGCCAATAATATTTGCTCATCCACTCATTACTCGCGCCAACTAAGGTGACAACACCTGTGAGCAGCTCCTCAATTAATTATCATTTATTCTAGAGAAGCTGCACGGTCATCAATGGTATGTGTTCTTTCGAGAACAGTTACTATCTTCATATATAGTTAAAGGCTACCCGGCCATTGACCTTTGCCTGTGCGAATGCGCACAGGTTGCCCGAACTCTTACGGGAATCTTCACCTTAGTTGGCGTGAGTAATGAGTGGATGGGCAAATATTAGGAATGTTTCCAGAATGAGATTTTCATTCTGCAGCGGAGTGTGCGCTGATATGAAACTTCCCCGCAGATTAAAACTGTTACTGGCAGAAGTAAAGCTGTGAGGACCGGGCATGAGTCGTGCTTCGGTAGCTCAGATGGTAAGAGCACTTGCCCGCGAAAGGCAAAGGTCCCGAGTTCGAGTCTCGGTCGGGCACACAGTTTTAGTCTGCCAGGAAGTTTCACTCCGCTGCAGAGTGAAAATCTCATTCTGGAAACATCCCCTAGGCTGTGGCTAAGCCATGTCTCCGCAATATCCTTTCTTTCAGGAGTGCTAGTTCTGCAAGGTTCGCAGGAGAGCTTCTGTAAAGTTTGGAAGGTAGGAGACGAGATACTGGCAGAAGTAAAGCTGTGAGGACCGGGCGTGAGTCGTGCTTCGGCAGCTCAGATGGTAGAGCACTTGCCCGCGAAAGGCAAAGGTCGCGAGTTCGAGTCTCGGTCGGGCACACAGTTTTAATCTGCCAGGAAGTTTCAAATATTAGGAACATTACGAATGTAGATTGTGGACAGCTGGGAATGTGGATCGCACGGGGAGCGTGCAAGACGTAAGTCCCTGCAGTCGCGCTATTCATCTGTGTCCTCGGTGGTTCAGATGGATAGAGCGTCTGCCATGTAAGCAGGAGATCCAGGGTCGAATCCCCGTCGGGGCACGCATTTTCAGCTGTCCCCACTGAGGTATATCAACGACACCTGCCGGCAGCTGAAGGTTTAAATTAATTATGTCTATGTGCTGCTGTTGCTGCTTACTGACCTGCGAGCTCCAGGGCGATGGCTGGAGACGCCACGAGTCCCTCTGGAGTCCGCAGCATGCAGCGGTACTCCCCCAGGTCTGCCTTGGGCTGCACCTGCGAACAACACACACAGCCATTCAAACAACTGCAAAACAACCGCTTCTCTGGCAGCAAAGGGATGCGGGCAACAGATGCTGGCTTTGCACACCTCCTTGCCGCGATCAGGTGTGTCCTCCTAACGAGATTTAAACGGGTACAAGTCACCAACTAAGCAGCCATAGGAAACGCTTATACACTACTGGCCATTAAAATTGCTACACCAAGAACAAATGCAGATGATAAACGGGTATTCATTGGACAAATGTATTATACTAGAACTGACATATGATTACATTTTCACGCAATTTGGGTGCATACATCCTGAGAAATCACTACCCAGAACAATCATCTCTGTCCGTAATAACAGCCTTGATACGCCTGGGCATTGAGTCAAACAGAGCTTGGATGGCGTATACAGGTACAGCTGCCCATGCAGCTTCAGCACGATACCACAGTTCATCAAGAGTAGTGACTGGCGTATTGTGACGAGCCAGTTGCTCGGCCACCATTGACCAGACGTTTTCAATTGGTGAGAGATCTGGAGAATGTGCTGGCCAGGGCAGCAGTCGAACATTTTCTGTATCCAGAAAGGCCCGTACAGGACCTGCAACATGCGGTCGTGCGTTAAACTGCTGAAATGTAGGGTTTCGCAGGGATCGAATGAAGGGTAGAGCCACTGGTCGTAACACATCTGAAATGTAACGCCCACTGTTCAAAGTGCCGTCAGTGCGAACAAGAGGTGTCCGAGACGTGTAACTAATGGCACCCCATACCATCACGACGGGTGATACGCCAGTATGGCGATGACGAATACACGCTTCCAATGTGCGTTCACCACGATGTCGCCAAACACGGATGCGACCATCATGATGCTGTAAACAGAACCTGGATTCATCCGAAAAGATGACGTTTTGCCATTCGTGCACCCAGGTTCGTCGTCGAGTACACCATCGCAGGCGCTCCTGTCTGTGATGCAGCGTCAAGGGTAACCGCAGCCACGGTCTCCGAGCTTATAATCCATGCTGCTGCTAACGTCGTCGAACTGTTCGTGGAGATGGTTGCTGTCTTGCAAACGTCCCCATCTGTTCACTCAGGGATCGAGACGTGGCTGCACGACCCGTTACAGCCATGCGCATAAGATGCCTGTCATGGTTTCAATCCGACCCTTATCAAAGTCGGAAACGTGATGGTACGCATTTCTCCTCCTTACACGAGGCCTCACAACAACGTTTCACCAGGCAACGCCAGTCAACTGCTGTTTGTGTATGAGAAATCGGTTGGAAACTTTCCTCATGTCAGCACGTTGTAGGTGTCATCACCGGCGCCAACCTTGTGTGAATGCTCTGAAAATCTAATCATTTGCATATCACAGCATCTTCTTCCTGTCGGTTAAATTTCGAGTCTGTGGCACGTCATCTTCGTGGTGTTGTAATTTTAATGGCCAACAGTGTAGATACATACCTGGAGACTCCACATTAAACCCGTCCTCCAACGAGACGCCGTAGCTAACGTCGACGTGGAAGTGGACGGGAACTCCGACCGACCAGCTGGCTAACGTGATTTGCACTCTCAACTTCCTGCAGCACCCGTTGTCGGCTTTACTTGACTCCCAAAATACGAAGTTTGCTCACGAAAATGTACGCGCGTACTATAGCTGCGTCAACTCTAGTCAGCAATTGTCGAAAAAGGGCGGAGAAAATCGTGTAGAAGATTCTGGTCTCGTCGATGGCTACAATAGCCAACTGTTGGTAGAGGAACACTACATAATGATCCACACCTTTCTCAGGTACATACAACTAGAAGTTACTCTTCAACTTAATTGCATTCTCATCCAATTTTCGGTTTTAAATTGAATACAGTTGAGGTATAGTGTCTAATGACAGTTAGTGCATCCATAATATCACCATCCTGGCTGTTGCACAGACTACCAACACTCCAGAATGACCCAGTTCATCACATACATTTCAAGATCGAGATTCGTTTCTTCATTCAAGTGGAAGAAGAGATTTTTCGATTATATAGGTACATAAATTTTACAGAAAGTTTCGAAATAACAACATCTTCCAGTGTGTAACTTTACATACGAGCGTGAGTCAAATAAAAACCTTAAAATTTTAATAAGAAATCGAAATTTCGTGCCGTTATCCTGCAAGTTGGTAAGCGTGCTACAAACAGGGTGCACAATGGCCTGTAGGTGGCATCATAGTGCAGACACATACCGTCGCAGTATCAGCATAAAGATGGCCGCCCCACTTGCGACTTGCACCAGGGGAAAACAGTGTTCTGTTATTCGGTTTTTGCGTAGTGAAGGAGTGAAACCTATTGAAATTCATCGATGAATGAAGGTTCAGTACGGCGATGCATGTTTGTCACTGCAGCAAGTCTACCAATGGAGTAGGAAGTTCTCAAATGGTGTGACTTCAGTGGAAGATGCTCCTCGTCCAAGTCAGTTGTGACTCCACAGAACATTGCAGCAGCTGAAGCCATAGTGAAGGAAAACCGCCGAGTGACACTGAATGGCACTGCAGCATGTTTACAGATTAGTCGTGGGTGAGCACACCACATTGTGCATGATGTGCTCCAGTTTCACAAAGTGTCTGCAAGATGGGTGCCACGGCAGCTGACTCCTGAAATGAAAGAACGACGTGTTGATGCTTGTGAAGAACTACTTCGGCGCTTTGAACGAGAAGGTGATGGCGTCCTTGCAAGAATATTTACTGGGAACGAAACCTGGGTTCACTTCCACCAACCGGAAACGAAGAGAGCGAGCAAGGAATGGCGCCATTCCGCATCACCAAAACCAAAAAAGTTTCGAACAGAACCATCAGCAGGGAAGGTTATGCCGACTCTCTTTTGGGAAGAAAAAGGGGTCATTTTGGAGCACTAAATGACTAGAGGGACCACTGTCACCAGTGCATCATACACAGATCTCCTACAAAATCATCTGCGGCCTGAAATCAAATCAAAGCGACATGGATTGCTGTGAGCAGGTGTCCTTTTGCAACATGACACTGCCCGTACAACAGCTGCAACAATCACAGACTTGCATTTTGAGTGTCTTCCTCATCCACCATACTCACCAGACCTTGCCCCAAGTGATTTCCATATATTTGGACCACTCAAAGACGCGATGGGAGGAAAGAAGTTCCGCTCTGAAGAAGAGGTATGCCACGCGGTGCATGGTGGTTGCGCGGACGACCAAAAGAAGTTTTTACTAATGTAATTTATGCACTTTGTAAGCGCTGGAGGACTTGCATTGGGCGTGGAGGAGATTATGTTGAAAAGTGATACGGCTTTGTACCACTCCTACACAATAAATAATACCGGTATTTAAGGTTTTAATTTGACTCATCCTCGTAAATAGACTGGCACTCACGATTTCTGGCCCCCAGGGAAACATTCCAGTTCATTATCCTTAGGTTAAGGACCTGTCAGCCAAAAGAGGACAATAGGTTTGCCCCCGATGTAGGCAACCCGCAGTGTGGGGTGGTGCCCCCTTGCCCCACTACTGTCTCCTAGATTGGTCATTCTTCTTCCTTGTGATCAGACGACCTTTCGTGGGTTCGCGGGACATTAGTGGGAGAGAGAGTCCTAGCGATGGTGCGACGACGAAGTCAGTGGCGGACGCAGTGCAGTAGTTGTGTTGTGGACGAGCAAGTTGCGTACCGGAATGTTGGACATGAGCATAACCTGCCGGCCGGACGATGCAGTGTCACTGAGGTACTGTGTTGAGCCGATGTTAACGACAGGCCTGGTGTATGTTCATTCATCCACAGTGTTCCGCTTTTGGAGGATAGATTTGCCTTTGGTGGGACTTGAATTACGTACCCCATGGCAGACTAGTTTTGAGGGGGCTTGTTAACGAATAAGAATAAAGTTCTTTGTGCCTTTTGGTATAGGCAGGTCGCGTGTGGATATTCATACCAACAAGTATCCACGAGCTAGCTTCGTGGCCTGTCACTGATTATAGAAGCGCCTATGTTTGTGTGTCTAATACTGCCCTGTTGCAGCTCTGACCTGGGATGTTGTTGTTGTCTCTTTTTATTATTATTTCCTTCACTTTCTCAGACGTTAAGTCCGGTTAAAAATGGAGTGACGCGGACCTTGATCAAGCGTCACTTCCTTTTAACTGTACGGTATGTGTTATATTGCCTTTAGGAACTTTCGGGTAATTGAACATGTATCAATAATTACGGATTTCTGTAGCTGTATATATATGTTTGGATGTAGCTGTATTGCATTGATGTACTGGTGGATATTGTGTGGTATGACTCCTGTAGTTGATAGTATAATTGGTATGATGTCAACTTTATCCTGATGCCACATGTCTTTGACTTCCTCAGCCGGTTGGATGTATTTTTCAATTTTTTCTCCTGTTTTCTTTTGTATATTTGTTGTATTGGGTATAGATATTTCGATTAGTTGTGTTAATTTCTTCTTTTTATTGGTGAGTATGATGTCAGGTTTGTTATGTGGCGTTGTTTTATCTGTTATAATGGTTCTGTTCCAGTATAATTTGTATTCATCATTCTCCAGTACATTTTGGGTTGTATACTTGTATGTAGGAACGTGTTGTTTTAAAAGTTTATGTTGTAAGGCAAGCTGTTGATGTATTATTTTTGCGACATTGTCATGTCTTCTGGGGTATTCTGTATTTGCTGGTATTGTACATCCACTTGTGATGTGATCTACTGTTTCTATTTGTTGTTTACAAAGTCTGCATTTATCCGTTGTGGTATTGGGATCTTTAATAATATGCTTGCTGTAATACCTGGTGTTTATTGTTTGATCCTGTATTGCAATCATGAATCCTCCTGTCTCACTGTATATATTGCCTTTTCTTAGCCATGTGTTGGATGCGTCTTGATCGATGTGTGGCTGTGTTAGATGATACGGGTGCTTGCCATGTAGTGTTTTCTTTTTCCAATTTACTTTCTTCATGTCTGTTGATGTTATGTGATCTAAAGGGTTGTAGAAGTGGTTATGAAATTGCAGTGGTGTAGCCGACGTATTTATATGAGTGATTGCCTTGTGTATTTTGCTAGTTTCTGCTCGTTCTAGAAAGAATTTTCTTAAATTGTCTACCTGTCCATAATGTAGGTTTTTTATGTCGATAAATCCCCTTCCTCCTTCCTTTCTGCTTAATGTGAATCTTTCTGTTGCTGAATGTATGTGATGTATTCTATATTTGTGGCATTGTGATCGTGTAAGTGTATTGAGTGCTTCTAGGTCTGTGTTACTCCATTTCACTACTCCAAATGAGTAGGTCAATATTAGTATGGCGTAAGTATTTACAGCTTTTGTCTTGTTTCTTGCTGTCAATTCTGTTTTCAGTATTTTTGTTAGTCTTTGTCTATATTTTTCTTTTAGTTCTTCTTTGATATTTGTACTATCTATTCCTATTTTTTGCCTGTATCCTAGATATTTATAGGCATCCGTTTTTTCCATCGCTTCTATGCAGTCGCTGTGGTTATCCAATATGTAATCTTCTTGTTTAGTATGTTTTCCCTTGACTATGCTATTTTTCTTACATTTGTCTGTTCCAAAAGCCATACTTATATCATTGCTGAATCCTTCTGTTATCTTTAGTAATTGGTTGAGTTGTTGATTTGTTGCTGCCAGTAGTTTTAGATCATCCATGTGTAGCAAATGTGTGATTTTGTGTGGGTATGTTCCAGTAATATTGTATCCATAATTTGTATTATTTAGCATGTTGGATAGTGGGTTCAGAGCAAGGCAGAACCAGAAAGGACTTAATGAGTCTCCATGGTATATTCCACGCTTAATCAGTATTGGCTGTGATGTGATATTATTTGAATTTGTTTGGATATTAAGTGTGGTTTTCCAATTTTTCATTACTATGTTTAGGAACTGTATCAATTTAGGATCTACTTTGTATATTTCCAATATTTGTAGTAACCGTGAGTGGGGTACACTATCAAAAGCTTTTTGGTAATCAATGTATGCGTAGTGTAGCGACCTTTGTTTAGTTTTAGCCTGA
Source organism: Schistocerca serialis cubense (assembly GCF_023864345.2). NCBI lineage: Eukaryota > Metazoa > Arthropoda > Insecta > Orthoptera > Acrididae > Schistocerca > Schistocerca serialis. Next base: position 81,988,297 of record NC_064649.1, on the reverse strand, counting down.
TATGTCACCTCTGCATCTATTATCAGTTGCTCTTTACATCCTCGTGCTCCTTTGCAACAGCCTTTTTGTTCTTCATTTATAATTTTGTTCTGTGTTGTATGTGTCATTAATTTCTGTTTAATGACTGAAGTTAATATTTTGTATATTGTTGGTAGGCATGTTATGGGGCGATATTTAGCTGGGTTCGCTGTGTCTGCTTGATCTTTAGGTTTCAGATATGTTATTCCGTGTGTAAGTGTATCAGGGAATGTGTATGGGTCTGCAATGTAACTGTTAAATAATTTAGTTAGATGTGAATGTGTTGAGGTGAACTTCTTTAACCAGAAATTTGCTATTTTGTCATTTCCAGGGGCTTTCCAATTGTGAGTAGAATTAATTGCTTGGGTGACTTCATGTTGCAAAATTATCACTTCAGGCATTTGTGGTATCATCTTGTATGTGTCTGTTTCTGCTTGTATCCACCGTGCATGCCTGTTATGTTGTACCGGGTTTGACCATATGTTGCTCCAGAAGTGTTCCATGTCTGTTATGTTTGGTGGATTGTTTATTTTAATGTGTGTGTTATCTATTGTCTGGTAAAATTTCTTTTGGTTTGTGTTGAATGTTTGGTTTTGTTTCCTTCTATTTTCACTTTTTTTTATCTTCTGAGTCGTTTGGCTAATGCTTGTAATTTCTGCTTCTTTTCGTCTAATTGCTCTGTCGCTTCTTGTTGTGAGATTTTACCTAACTTTTTTCGTTTTTTTTCCGAGATTTCATTTCTTATAAATTGTGTTAGCTGTCCGATGTCTTTTCTCAGTTTTTCTATTTTGATCTGTAGCCTGTGTTGCCATGCTGGTTTTGTGGGTTTCTTCTGTGTGTTGGTTGGTTCTGATCTCTGCCTAGTGTGTATATTTAGTGTAGTGAGTGCTCCTATATAAACCAGTAGTTGTAACTCTTCCATAGTTTTGTTTTCATTTATTTTGTTGTGTATGATTGTGTTGATAGTTTTTATTGTTGTTTCGACTTGTGGGTTATTTGGTGGTCTATGCAAGAATGGTCTAATGTCTGTATTTGTGTCTTTGTATTCTATATATGTTAGCTGAAATTTTTCTTGTATATCTAACATCTGTGTCACTTCGTGTTCTATTTGTGCTTGTTCTGGTGGCTGTCTTAAGATTTCGTTTTCCTCTGATTGTTTAATTGGTGCATGTTGTTCTTTGTTTGTTTGCTCTGGGATGTTTGAGTCCATTACTGTATTTTCTTCTTCTTCTGATTGCACATTATTTTGTTCCAGTATTTGTTGTACTTGTTGTTTGATGTTTTCTAATTCTGACTGGGGTATCCTGTTATTTTTGATTATTACACGGATCTGATCAGCTAATCGTTGTTCTGTTAAAAATTTTAATTCTGGGTATCTGGTAATAAATGTTGTGTATACTTGTGATCTGTATCCCGTTGTGTTGGTTCCTAGGTTTGTTGCTTGGTAATAACAGAACATGAGGTGTCGATTAACTTCATCTGACCATCTCACCCTCTGTCTTTGTTTTCCTTCTAGGGTGGTTGCAGGAAGCATATCCTGCAAAACACCTCTATTTGGATTTAAATCATTTTCCAGTTGGCTAGCAGTGTCGTTACCATTGTGGGCGGGCATAGGGTTCAAGCATCGTCCCCGACCATGACGGCGCTTGTCCGAGGCTTCTTTAGTTCTGTTCTGAACCAACTAATCACACTAAAAGGGGGGTTAGCCCTATTAGTGGTTTGTTCTTTTCGTCGCCTTTTACGACTGGCAGAACATACCGGAGGCCTATACTTTTCTTCTTCTTCTTCTTCTTCTTCTTCTTATTATTATTATTATTATTATTATTATTATTATTATTCGATAGTTTGGGTAGATAGTCACATTTCGACCTGCTTATTCCTTCGATGTTGAGTTGGCATATGCGAATAGATGGTCCAACGTGGCCGCAAAAGTGAAGACCCGATGTAATATCATTCAGAAGCTTGCTGGTACCTCTTGGGGTTGCAGCGCTCAAACCCTAAGATCAACTGCTTTGGCACCATCATTTTCTGTCGCTGAATACTGTTGTCCAACTTGGATGAACAGTCCTTACTGTAACAAGATAGATGCGCAACTCAACCAGACAATGCGACTAATCACAGGCTGCATACTTAGCACTCAAACTGCATGGCTACCAGTCTTAAGTAACTTCCAATCTCCAGGCATGCGAAGATCGGATGCTCTCCTGAAGACCTGGAGAAACATTCAGAAGAGCCCCCAGCTACCTGTACAATGCGATATAATAATAGCAGAACATCAGCGTCTGAAGTCAAGAAAACCACCTTCGCGAACTGCACGACATCTTGAAGCCTCCGACTTTAACATCAACGAAATATGGAGAAGTCAGAGGGAAGAACCGTCAGTGTTCAACGGCCATCTGGTTGAAAAGTCTTCCATGCGAGTTCCAGGTTTCACACTCCCCAGACTCCAGTGGAGAACCATTAACCGCATCCGAACAGGGCAAGGGAACTGCGGATCTCTAAAGGGCAAATGGGGCTGGGCAACATCTCCAGATTGTGACTGTGGAGCTGCCCTGCAAACAATAAATCACATTGTTGGTGAATGCCCGAAATGAGCCTTTGGGGGATCAATAAATGACATCCACCATGTATCACCTGAAGGGCTCAACTGGATCAACAGATTGGACTTAGAAAATCTAATAACTTGTGTCATGTATAGATAATGTAGCATAATACTTTGAACATTTGATTCTGTACATGTATTTTGCTTGTTATTTCTTACACTGTAAACTCTTAAAATTATGTATTTGATCCTCTGTATCATCATACGATAAATAAATAATAAAAATAAAATAAATAAATTATTATTATTATTTCTTTCCTGTCTCAGACGTTATGTTATGGAAAGTGTCGCGGACCTTGATCAAGCGTGACTTCCTTTTAACTGTACGGTATATGATACATTGCATTTAGGAACTTTCGGGTGATTGAACAAGTGTCAATAATTACAGATTTCTGTAGTTGTATATATAAGTTTGGATGTAGCTGTATTACATTGATGTACTGGTGGATATTGTGTGGTATGACTCCTGTAGTTGATAGTATAATTGGTATGATGTCAACTTTATCCTGATGCCACATGTCTTTGACTTCCTCAGCCAGTTGGATGTATTTTTCAATTTTTTCTCCTGTTTTCTTTTGTATATTTGTTGTATTGGTTATGGCTATTTCGATTAGTTGTGTTAATTTCTTCTTTTTATTGGTGAATATGATGTCAGGTTGTTATGTGGTGTTGTTTTATCTGTTATAATGGTTCTGATCCAGTATAATTTGTATTCATCGTTCTCCAGTACATTTTGTAGTGCATACTTGTATGTGGGAACATGTTGTTTTATAAGTTTATGTTGTAAGGCATGCTGTTGATGTATTATTTTTGCTACATTGTCATGTCTTCTGGGGTATTCTGTATTTGCTAGTATTATTATTATTATTGACTTTTTTTTCTCAGACTTAAGTCTGGTTAAAAATGGAACGTGACGCGGACCTCGGTCAAGCGTGACTTCCTTGTAACTGTATGGTATATGTTATATTGCATTTAGGAACTTTCGGGTAATTGAACATGTATCAATAATTACAGATTTTTGTAGTTGTATATATATGTTTGGATGTAGCTGTATTGCATTGATGTACTGGTGGATATTGTGAGGTATGACTCCTGTAGTTGATAGTATAATTGGGATAATGTCGACTTTATCCTGATGCCACATGTCCTTGACTTCCTCAGCCAGTTGGATGTATTTTTCAATTTTTTCTCCTGTTTTCTTCTGTATATTTGTTGTGTTGGGTATGGATATTTCAATTAGTTGTGCTAATTTCTTCTTTTTATTGATGAGTATGATGTCAGGCTTGTTATGTGGTGTTGTTTTATCTGTTATAATCGTTCTGTTCCAGTATAATTTGTATTCATCATTCTTCAGTACATTTTGTGGTGTGTACTTGTATGTGGGAACGTGTTGTTTTATTAGTTTATGTTTTATGGCAAGTTGTTGATGTATTATTTTTGCTACATTGTCATGTCTTCTGGGGTATTCTGTATTTGCTAGTATTGTACATCCGCTTGTGATGTGATCTACTGTTTCTATTTGTTGTTTGCAAAGTCTGCATTTATCTGTTGTGGTATTGGGATCTTTAATAATATGCTTGCTCTAATATCTGGTGTTTATTGTTTGATCCTGTATTGCGATCATGAATCCTTCCGTCTCACTGTATATATTGCCGTTTCTTAGCCATGTGTTGGATGCGTCTTGATCTATGTGTGGCTGTGTTAGATGATACGGGTGCTTGCCGTGTAGTGTTTTCTTTTTCCAATTTACTTTCTTTGTATCTGTTGATGTTATGTGATCTAAAGGGTTGTAGAAGTGGTTATGAAATTGCAATGGTGTAGCTGATGTATTTATATGAGTGATTGCTTTGTGTATTTTGCTAGTTTCTGCTCGTTCTAGAAACAATTTTCTTAAATTGTCTACCTGTCCATAATGTAGGTTTTTTATATCTATAAATCCCCTTCCACCTTCCTTTCTGCTTAATGTGAATCTTTCTGTTGCTGAATGTATGTGGTGTATTCTATATTTGTGGCATTGTGATCGTGTAAGTGTATTGAGTGCTTCTAGGTCTGTGTCACTCCATTTCACTACTCCAAATGAGTAGGTCAATACTGGTATAGCATAAGTATTTATAGCTTTTGTCTTGTTTCTTGCTGTCAATTCTGTTCTCAGTATTTTTTTCCATCGCTTCTATGCCGTCACTGTGGTTATCCAATATGTAATCTTCTTGTTTAGTGTGTTTGCCCTTGACTATGCTATTTTTCTTACATTTGTCTGTTCCAAAAGCCATATTTATATCATTGCTGAATACTTCTGTTATCTTTAGTAATTGGTTGAGTTGTTGATTTGTTGCTGCCAGTAGTTTTAGATCATCCATGTATAGCAAATGTGTGATTTTGTGTGGGTATGTTCCAGTAATATTGTATCCATAATTTGTATTATTTAGCATGTTGGATAGTGGGTTGAGAGCAAGACAGAACCAGAAAGGACTTAATGAGTCTCCTTGGTATATTCCACGCTTAATCTGTATTGGTTGTGATGTGATGTTATCTGAATTTGTTTGGATATTAAGTGTGGTTTTCCAGTTTTTCATTACTGTGTTTAGAAACTGTATCAATTTAGGATCTACTTTGTACATTTCCAATATCTGTAGTAACCATGAGTGGGGTACACTATCAAAGGCTTTTTGGTAATCAATGTATGCGTAATGTAGGGACCTTTGTTTAGTTTTAGCCTGATATGTCACCTCTGTATCAATTATCAGTTGCTCTTTACATCCTCGTGCTCCTTTGCAGCAGCCTTTTTGTTCTTCATTTATAATTTTGTTCTGTGTTGTATGTGTCATTAATTTCTGTGTGATGACTGAAGTTAATATTTTGTATATTGTTGGTAGGCATGTTATGGGGCGATATTTAGCTGGGTTTGCTGTGTCTGCTTGATCTTTAGGTTTCAGATAGGTTATTCCATGTGCAAGTGTATCAGGGAATGTGTATGGGTCTGCAATGTAACTGTTAAATAACTTAGTTAGATGTGAATGTGTTGAGGTGAACTTCTTTAGCCAGTAATTTGCTATTTTATCATTTCCAGGTGCTTTCCAATTGTGTGTAGAATTAATTGCTCGGGTGACTTCATGTTGCAAAATTATCACTTCAGGCATTTGTGGTATCATCTTGTATGTGTCTGTTTCTGCTTGTATCCACCGTGCATGCCTGTTATGTTGTACCGGGTTTGACCATATGCTGCTCCAGAAGTGTTCCATGTCTGTTATGTTTGGTGGATTGTCTATTTTAATGTGTGTGTTATCCATTGTTTGGTAAAATCTCTTTTGGTTTGTGTTGAATGTTTGGTTTTGTTTCCTTCTATTTTCACTTTTTTTATATCTTCTAAGTCGTTTGGCCAATGCTTGCAATTTCTGCTTTTTTTCATCTAATTGCTCTATTGCTTCTTGTTGCGAGATTTTACCTAACCTTTTTCGTTTTTTGTCTGATATTTCATTTCTTATAAATTGTGTTAGCTGTCCGATGTCTTTTCTCAGTTTTTCTATTCTGATCTGTAACCTGTGTTGCCATGCTGGTTTTGTGGGTTTCTTCTGTGTGTTGGTTTGTTCTGATCTCTGCCTAGTGTGTATATTTAGTGTAGTGAGTGCTCCTATATAAACCAGTAGTTGTAACTCTTCCATAGTTGTGTTTTCATTTATTTTGTTGTGTATGACTGTGTTGATAGTTTTTATTGTTGTTTCGACTTGTGGGTTATTTGGCGGTCTATGCAAGAATGGTCTAATGTCTGTATTTGTGTCTTTGTATTCTATATATATCAGCTGAAATTTCTCTTCTATATCTAACACGTGTGTCTCTTCGTGTTCTATTTGTGCTTGTTCTGGTGGCTGTCTTAAGATTTCGTTTTCCTCTGATTGTTTAATTGATGCGTGTTGGTCTTTGTTTGTTTGCTCTGGGATGTTTGAGTCCATTACTGTGTTTTCTTCTTCTTCTGATTGCACATTATTTTGTTCCAGTATTTGTTGTACTTGTTGTTTGATGTTTTCTAATTCTGACTGGGGTATCCTGTTATTTTTGATTATTACACGGATCTGATCAGCTAGTCGTTGTTCTGTTAAAAATTTTAATTCCGGGTATCTGGTAATAAATGTTGTGTATACTTGTGATCTGTATCCAGTTGTGTTGGTTCCTAGGTTTGTTGCTTGGTAATAACAGAACATGAGGTGTCGATTAACTTCATCTGACCATCTCATCCTCTGTCTTTGTTTTCCTTCTAGGGTGGTTGCAGGAAGCATATCCTGCAAAACACCTCTTTTCGGATTTAAATCATTTTCCAGTTGGCTAGCAGTGTCGTTACCATTGTGGGCGGGCATAGGGTTCAAGCGTCGTCCCCGACCATGACGGCGCTTGTCCGAGGCTTCTTTAGTTCTGTTCTGAACCAAGTAATCACACTAAAAGGGGGGTTAGCCCTATTAGTGGTTTGTTCTTTTCGTCGCCTTTTACGACTGGCAGAACATACCGGAGGCCTATTCTTTTCCCGGGCCTCCACGGGGTGTATTATTATTATTATTATTATTATTGAACGTCCTGGTACGACCTGTATTCGAGGAATGGATGAAAGGGGAGCGCCGCCAGAGATCCAAACCTAAAAAAGAAGACTATATATATACACCAGCATATATATTGAGGAATCGTTGTTACCTCTCCGTGTAAGACTGTCCGATTCGAGTATGCTAATTTAAAGCGGCCGGAAGGTATTTGTTCCTTATGTATTGTGTTTGTTCAGACTGAAGTCAAACATGACGATTAAAGCTTCCAGATATCTTGTCTGTTATGATACATTCCTGTACTGAACAGGACGAAGCTCAGTGGTTAATAATATTTTTGATATGTTTCTTCTAAGGCGTGTGGCCTGATACTCTTACTTCGTAATTTTTTGGGGGGTAATTACTGATAAAACGGCCCATGGAGCTCCAATATTTCGCGGAAATTAAAGCAAATGTAACTAAGATTATTAACGGAATCTCTCCTCCTGATTTAATATATGAGAAGACTCATATGTTGTCTTTGTTGGCTTGTGTACATGGTAGCTTACTTGTTTAATGAAATTGAGTCTGACATATGTCACTGAACTGAATAGAATGCTCCATTCGCATTTCTGTCTGACGTTTCCATTAACGCGCTTCAGCCTTTGCAACAAGAATTGCAGAAAATACGTTATTTATAATAGATAACATAGACTTTCGAGATAATGCTTCTATTACGTGAATAAGGAATAGCCAGCATCTTTTAGAAATTAAAAAAGTAAAGAATTGGAAAGAGGTGGACGTGAAAGCGTTACCTTTCCCTCCACACCCCAAGATGCTATCAATTGCGCTAGTTTCAATGTTGCTGCCGTTACGCCGTATATGTCATAGACTGTCTAAAGACTAAATCCACAAAGGTCATTATTTGGTATTTAACTATGACAAATTGTACCAAAAAGGCGTGTTTTTGATAGATCATCATTGTGCTGTAGCATTGAAACGGCATACTTTCATAGCACACAAGCATCGAACACAGATAGCCTAACTCTACTGAAATGTAGTTACACGCCACTTTAATACAGCAAATCGTAGCTAAAACAACGGGTTTTTGGGAGCTTCACAAGTTGCTGATGCTTTGAAACAGCTTATATTCGTACCAGTACTCTAGGACAAAGACGACCCACCGAATACAATGTTTATTTCTGCGTGTGACGTAAAACGATGTCTCATCCCACGGGCCATGTTCTTCTCGAAGAGGCAAAAAATCTGGCATACCACATTCTTTATTTCACGCTCCGCAGCGTCGCAGTACGTGGAATTCCACGCTCTGACGTCACTAGCTCCTCGTCCACGTAAGTATACTTACCATCCGCTTCTTTATGCAGAAGCATTTGTTTGCGTAGATTTTTATCATAACAAGTCACTGCCTTTAATGAACGAGATACTTGCCACTTTTTGAATTCTCACCTCACTGCCTTCTAAACATGTACGAGGGTCACTCCAAAAGAAATGCACACTATTTTTTTTTAAAATCCATCTACATGTTTCGAAGTTTTACAGTGTGTAGATACGTCCTTTAGTAACAATATTTTCATTTCTCCACACAATTTCCATCCCTCTCAACTGACTTACACCATCTTGGAATCATCGCCTGTATACCCGCTCAGCAAAATTCTGGACCAGCCTGTTGGAGCCACTGTTTGGCAGCGTGCCCAAGGGAGCCATCATCTTCAAACCTTGTACCACGAAGACAGTCTTTCAGTTTCCCAAAGAGATGATAATCACATGGAACCAGGTCAGGACTGTAAGGCGGGTGTTTCAGTGTTGTCCATCCTAGTTTTGTGATCGCTTCCATGGTTTTTTGACTGACATGTGGCCGTGCATTGTCGTGCAACCGCAAAACATCCTGCTTTTGCCGATGTGGTCGAACACGACTCAGACGAGCGTGAAGTTTTTTCAGTGCCGTCACATATGCGTAGGAATTTATGGTGGTTCCACTTGGCACGATGTCCACATGCAAGGTCCTTCGGAATCATAAAACACCGTAGCCAGAGTCCTTCGGAATCGAAAAACACCGTAACCATAACTTTTCCAGCAGAAGGGGTGGTTTTGAACTTTTTTTTCTTGGGTGAATTTGCATGATGCCACTCCATTGATTGCCTCTTCGTCTCTGGTGAAAAATGATGCAGCCATGTTTCATCGCCTGTCACAATTCTTCCAAGAAATTCATCTCCACCATTCTCGTACTGTTCCAAACGTTCGCTGCATACCGTTTTTCTTGTTTGTTTGTGAGCCACTGTCAACATCCTGGGAACCCACCTCGCACAAACCCTTTTTTGACGCCAACACTTTCAGTATTCTGTAAACACTTCCTTCCCCTATCCCAATGTAACGTGACGCGTCTGTCAGCAGTCACCAATTCGTTAACTCTCTGCACATTGTCTGTAGTGTGTGCAATACGAGGGCCGGCCGAAGTGGCCTGGAACCGCAAGACCGCTACGGTCGCAGGTTCGAATCCTGCCTCGGGCATGGATGTTTGTGATGTCCTTAGGGTAGTTAGGTTTAACTAGTTCTAAGTTCTAGGGGACTAATGACCTCAGCAGTTGAGTCCCATAGTGCTCAGAGCCATTTGAACCATTTTGCAATACGAGGCCTGCCGCTGCGAGGACAATCCTCAAAATTGCCGTGCCCGCTTTCATCACGTAACCCGCTTGTCCACCGACTAACTGTACTGCGATCGACAGCAGCATCTCCCTACACCTTTTTCAACCTCTTGTGGATGTTTCCCACTGTCTTGTTTTCACAACACAGGAATTCCATGACAGCACGTTCTTTCTGACGAACGTCAAGTGTAGCAGCCATCTTGAAGACATGCTGTGACGGCGCCACTCACGGGAACAGGTTGAACTAAGTTTGAAAACAAGCGGAAAGGATGTATCTACACACTGTAAAACTTTCACACATGCAGAACGAAAACTGTATTTTTACAAAGATAGTGTGCATTTCTTTTGGAGTACGGAGTGAAAGTGGTAAGCATTCTTACTTACCCTTGGATGTGGTATTGTTTAGATCAGCACACAGTCGAGAATAACTTGTTGTGAAAGTCAGAAATCCTTGAGATTATTGCATTCCAATGTGAGGTAATAATTCTACGCTCAATTCTGCGCATATTGTGGTATGAACTATTCACTTTCGTTGCGTGCTGAAGTATTTATTATGAAGAAAGCCCAAAATTCTTCATTTTCGAGCTAAGAGTTCTTGCCTTTCGATTGAAACTGTCGATTATAATCACGTTTTATTAATTCATAACGAGTGTTTCCTTGCGTGGTGGGTACAATTCCGTCCTCAAGATATAGGGGAAGATGTTACACGGATCACCGAAAGTTAGGTTGCAGACGATTTCAATTAAGAATGTGAACGTTGTCTCAAATTTACTAGTTGAAACACCATCGAGAATTTAATAATTGTAAACTTAGCGTTCACTGAAGGTATTATTTCTTAGTTAACAGTTCCATTTTGTTGCAGGCCTAACCATGGCTCTCAACAGACGATGTCTGATGGATAAGGAAATTTTAGAGGAACTAAATAGCATTACAGACGAGACGGCTGATAACTCAGAACTGGCAACAATGAAACCATATCGACTCTTCAGTTGTCGAAGAATCAGAAAGTGAAAATAAAACTGACAGTGTTGTAAGTGAAACCCTCTTCTGGTGTAGGGCAGGTCATGGACCCCAACAGTACTGCAGAACTGTTTTCTCAATCAACCATGGCTGAAGAGAACTTTAGTAGGCCGATGGCAATTTTGAACGTCATTTTGACCGATGAGTTCTCAGAGCAGATCACTGCTTTGTCAAATTTGTGTGGGATACACAAAAGTAAGCATTCAATTTAATTGTGAACGAACTGAAAGCATTCTTTCGTTTATTTGTTATCATGCGATTCAATCCCTTACCTAGTTTTGGGCTGTACTGGAGAAATGATGAAAACTTTTACAACAGTTGTTGCGCAAGTGATGTCTGTAAAATGTTACTTGAAAATTTTAAGATTTTTAGATACAAATTATACACTCCTGGAAATTGAAATAAGAACACCGTGAATTCATTGTCCCAGGAAGGGGAAACTTTATTGACACATTCCTGGGGTCAGATACATCACATGATCACACTGACAGACCCACAGGCAACAGAGCATGCACAATGTCGGCACTAGTACAGTGTATATCCACCTTTTGCAGCAATGCAGGCTGCTATTCTCCCATGGAGACGATCGTAGAGATGCTGGATGTAGTCCTGTGGAACGACTTGCCATGCCATTTCCACCTGGCGCCTCAGTTGGACCAGCGTTCGTGCTGGACGTGCAGACCGCGTGAGATGACGCTTCATCCAGTCCCAAACATGCTCAATGGGGGACAGATCCGGAGATCTTGCTGGCCAGGGTAGTTGACTTACACCTTCTAGAGCACGTTGGGTGGCACGGGATACATGCGGACGTGCATTGTCCTGTTGGAACAGCAAGTTCCCTTGCCGGTCTAGGAATGGTAGAACGATGGGTTCGATGACGGTTTGGATGTACCGTGCGCTATTCAGTGTCCCCTCGACGATCACCAGTGGTGTACGGCCAGTGTAGGAGATCGCTCCCCACACCATGATGCCGGGTGTTGGCCCTGTGTGCCTCGGTCGTATGCAGTCCTGATTGTGGCGCTCACCTGCACGGCGACAAACACGCATACGACCATCATTGGCACCAAGGCAGAAGCGACTCTCATCGCTGAAGACGACACGTCTCCATTCGTCCCTCCATTCGCGCCTGTCGCGACACCACTGGAGGCGGGCTGCACGATGTTGGGGCGTGAGCGGAAGACGGCCTAACGGTGTGCGGGACCGTAGCCCAGCTTCATGGAGACGGTTGCGAATGGTCCTCGCCGATACCCCAGGAGCAACAGTGTCCCTAATTTGCTGGGAAGTGGCGGTGCGGTCCCCTACGGCACTGCGTAGGATCCTACGGTCTTGGCGTGCATCCGTGCGTCGCTGCGGTCCGGTCCCAGGTCGACGGGCACGTGCACCTTCCGCCGACCACTGGCGACAACATCGATGTACTGTGGAGACCTCACGCCCCACGTGTTGAGCAATTCGGCGGTACGTCCACCCGGCCTCCCGCATGCCCACTATACGCCCTCGCTCAAAGTCCGTCAACTGCACATACGGTTCACGTCCACGCTGTCGCGGCATGCTACCAGTGTTAAAGACTGCGATGGAGCTCCGTATGCCACGGCAAACTGGCTGACACTGACGGCGGCGGTGCACAAATGCTGCGCAGCTAGCGCCATTCGACGGCCAACACCGCGGTTCCTGGTGTGTCCGCTGTGCCGTGCGTGTGATCATTGCTTGTACAGCCCTCTCGCAGTGTCCGGAGCAAGTATGGTGGGTCTGACACACCGGTGTCAATGTGTTCTTTTTTCCATTTCCAGGAGTGTAATTCCAAAATGTCAAAAAAGCGTGAAATTGGTGTTGATTGACTGTGCGAGATTAGAGCTACGTTGGATCATGTCGTCAACATTGTTTTCAAGAAATTGTTTCATCCTGACAGATATTTGAGATACCTGCGGTGGGATTCGAAGGGAGAAGTTCCTTGAAACAACATACACCATATCAATAAATTAAAAGGGGTATTACGATGTGGGTGACTGCATGTGCTGGTACAGGGTACTGTCTAGGAACGCCAGTGTATGAGGGCAGACACACTAACATGTCCTTAGGTGAATGTTCATAGAAAAACTTTCAGTTCCTTACGAACGACTAGGGTACTGCTTGTTCGTTGGTACTTTTATTCAAATGTTGTAATGAAGAAAAATATGCTAAAGAAAAATTTGTTGCTTGTGCCAGTCATAAAAAAAACGAAAGCTCTTTCCTGTAGACAAATAAGCTGCTGAGAAAACTCTAAAAATGGGACATACAGTTATGGCCGGAGATAAAGGAGTAGCAAAATGGAAAGAAAGGGAAAACAAGTGTGTGTGCTAAATCTAAATGTTTTATTCGGAGAGCTAATAACAGGGTTGTTAGGGGAAGTGTTTCTTGTCCAGAAACGATGAGGGATTACAACTTACGAATGGGAGTGGTGGATCGTTTTGATGCTTCTGTCTACCTCGTAACATCTCATTGAAATCCCGACATTGGTCGCTAAAGTTATTGTATTATTTTACTGAAGCAAGTATCCTCTATAAATATGCAGGCAGTAAATGTATGTATGGCACAAAACCTATGAGTTACTTGAAACACAGGTCATAGTTAGCAATTGAAATGGCTGGTTCCTTCCTGCAAGAATCAAAAAAGGCCCAGGATTTCACACTGGAAGAGAAAAAGGGGATCAGGCCGAGCAATTGTAGCCAATACCATTCGCCTTACAAACGTAGGGCAGCATCTGTCGGCAAAGGGTCCGGCCTCTCGAAGATTTGTCCACTGCAGTACTTCCAAGAAACAAAAACGCTCGACAACAGTTTGCATGAAATGCAATGTAGCCGTCTGTTTGCAATGCTTCACACCTTACCACAAGCCAGATTCATAATTACGAATAAAGCTCCAATCAGTTGGTTTCTTCTAGTTATTCTCACATGATCCTTCAATTGCTAATAAACGTCATACAATGACTCTTCATGTAGTGGATTTCTCAGTTAATATATATAATAACATTATCACTAAATTGAAGAAATAAAATATAAGTAACATGGTATTAATCCTCATCTATTTCATAATACTTGCATTTGAAAAGTAAAAGTATATGAAATCTAGTATCTGGTAATTATACAGGGTGATCAAAAAATCACTATAAATTTGAAAACTTAATAAACCACGGAATAATGTAGATAGAGAGGTAAAAATTGACAATCATGCTTGGAATGACACGGGGTTTTATTAGAACCAAAAAAATTGCTAAACGCGTGAAAACCTCTTGCGCGCGTCGTTCGGTGAAGATCGTGTGCTCAGCCGCCACTTTCGTCATGCTTGGCCGCCCAGGTCCCCAGACCTCAGTCTGTGCGGTTACCTGAAGTCGCAAGTGTATCGTGATCGACCGACATCTCTAGGGATGCTGAAAGACAACATCCGACGGCAATGCCTCACCATAACTCCGGACATGCTTTACAGTGCTGTTCACAACATTCCTCGACTACAGCTATTGTTGAGGAATGATGGTGGACGTATTGAGCATTTCCTGTAAAGATCATCATCTTTGCTCTGTCTTACTTTGTTATGCTAATTATTGCTATTCTGATGAGATGAAGCGCTATCTGTTGGACATATTATGAACTTTTGTATTTTTTTGGTTCTAATAAAACCCCATGTCATTCCAAGCATGTGTGTCAATTTGTACCTCTCTATCTACATTATTCCGTGGTTTATTGAGTTTTCAAATTTATACTGACTTTTTGATCACCCGGTACTTACGAAGTCAACGGCGTTGCCGCAGTGATAACATCGGTTCCCGTCAGATTGCCGAAGTTAAGCGCTGTCTGGCTGGGCTAGCACTTGGATGGGTGACCATCCCGTCTGCCGAGCACTGTTTGCAAGAGGGGTGTACTCAGCCTCTGTGAGGCAAACAGAGGCGCTACGTGATCATACAGTGTAGTCTTTCACGGCCGATATTGCCTTCACTTAAATCTTGCGGGTTAACACGCCGTGGTCGATGTATAGAACCCTCCCCCGACGTTTCGTCTCCGACTGCGGGAGACATCCTCGGAGGTACAGCGGCGAAATGCAAAGAGAACTCGGAGAAGCGCTGATTATACAGGGTGGTACAAAAATGTACGACCAAACTTTCAGGAAACATTCCTCACACACAAATAAAGAAAAGACGTTATGTGGACATGTGTCCGGAAACGCTTAATTTCCATGTTAGAGCTCATTTTAGTTTCGTTAGTATGTACTGTACTTCCTCGATTCACCGCCAGTTGGCCCAATTGAAGGAAGGCAATGTTGACTTCGGTGCTTGTGTTGACATGCGACTCATTGCTCTACAGTACTAGCATCAAGCACATCAGTACGTAGCATCAACAGGTTAGTGTTCATCACGAACGTGGTTTTGCAGTCAGTGCAATGTTTACAAATGCGGAGTTGGCAGATGCCCATTTGATGTATGGATTAGCACGGGGCAATAGCCGTGGCGCGGTACGTTTGTATCGAGGCAGAATTCCAGAACGAAGGTGTCCCGACAGAAAGACGTTCGAAGCAATTGATCGGCGTCTTAGGGAGCACGGAACATTCCAGCCTATGACTCGCGACTGGGGAAGACCTAGAACGACGAGGACACCTGCAATGGACGAGGCAATTCTTCGTGCAATTGACGATAACCCTAATGTCAGCGTCAGAGAAGTTGCTGCTGTACAAGGTAACGTTGACCACGTCACTGTATGGAGAGTGCTACGGGAGAACCAGTTGCTTCCGTACCACGTACAGCGCGTGCAGGCACTATCAGCAGCTGATTGGCCTCCACGGGTACACTTCTGCGAATGGTTCATCCAACAATGTGTCAATCCTCATTTCTGCGCAAATGTTATCTTTACAGATGAGGCTTCATTCCAACGTGATCAAATTGTAAATTTTCACAATCAACATGTGTGGGCTGACGAGAATCCGCACGCAATTGTGCAATCGTGTCATCAACACAGATTTTCTGTGAGCGTTTGGGCAGGCATTGTTGGTCATGTCTTGATTGGGCCCCATGTTCTTCCACCTACGCTCAATGGAGCACGTTATCATGATTTCATACGGGATACTCTACCTGTGCTGCTAGAACATGTGCCTTTACAAGTACGACACAACATGTGGTTCATGCACGATGGAGCTCCTGCACATTTCAGTCGAAGTGTTCGTACGCTTCTCAACAACGATTCGGTGACCGATGGATTGGTAGAGGCGGACCAATTCCATGGCCTCCACGCTCTCCTGACCTCAGCCCTCTTGACTTTCTTGTATGGGGGCATTTGAAAGCTCTTGTCTACGCAACCCCGGTACCAAATGTAGAGACTCTTCGTGCTCGTATTGTGGACGGCTGTGATACAATACGCCATTCTCCAGGGCTGCATCAGCGCATCAGGGATTCCAGGCGACGGGGGGTGGATGCATGCATCCTCGCTAACGGAGGACATTTTGAACATTTCCTGCAACAAAGTGTTTGAAGTCACGCTGGTACGTTCTCTTGCTGTGTGTTTCCATTCCATGATTAATGTGATTTGAAGAGAAGTAATAAAATGAGCTCTAACATGGAAAGTAAGCGTTTCCCGACACATGTCCACATAACATCTTTTCTTTCTTTGTGTGTGAGGAATGTTTCCTGAAAGTATGGCCGTGCGTTTTTGTAACACCCTGTATAAGCAGTACAAAGGGTACCACTGTCCATCACGTGGCGTCGGCTATGAGACTGTCTCGGGTAACGCCAACATTCTCGATTGAAAGCAATCGATCGTCACGCTTTCGGTGCAATGCTGACATCCAAATTTTTATCCAGTTTATCACCTTCCTGTTTCCTGTTATATATATTCCATCTCGACAGCCTCGCTACACATGCATTACTAGATTCCACATACTGTTCAAGTGTTCTTACCATTTCTTTTGCTTTTCAAATGCAAGTATTATGAAATAGATGAGGATTAATACTATATTACTTATATTTTATTACTTCATGCCTTCATAGCCTGTTGGGCGGAGTTTAGTTTTCATAATACTTACGATCCCGTTGGACGCCATGCATTTAGAAAATAAATAAGTATGTTATACAACTAGCCTCTTGCCATGGATTAGAAATAAAAGTATTTCAAGTTTATTTCTGGATGCTGACAGTACTGCCTTATAAATGGTTAAGACCACTGCGCAACAATGGGTGTCGCATTGTCGGGAGACGGTACACGTTCGGGATTTCCTGCAGACGCAGTTCTCCTGCGGTGCGGAAAACGGCTGCATCACAATGCGCGGGCGAAGTGGCGCAGCAACTGGAAACATCAGTGTAGGCCTGTGCTGTGATAGTGCTACGCGAAACAACAAGAGGTGCAAGCCCCCTCCATGAAAAACACGACCACACCATAACACCGCCTTGGCACTACACACGCTGGCAGATGACATTCACCGGGCATTTGCCATACTCACACTTGGCCATCGGATCGCCACATCGTGTACCGTGATTCTTCACTCCACACAACGTTTTTCCACTGTTCAATCGTCCAATGTTTACACTTCTCACACCAAGCGAGGCGTCGTTTGGCATTTACCGGCGCGATGTGTGGCTTATGAGCGGCCGCTCGACCATGAAATCCAAGTTTTCTCACCTGCCGCCTAATTGTCATGTACTTGCAGTGTATCCTGATGCATTTTAAATCCGGTGTGACAGTCTGGATAGATGTCTGCCTATTACACATTACGACCCTCTTCAACTGTCTCCGATCTCTTGTCAGTCAACAGACGAGGTCGGCCTTTTGTGCTGTACGTGTCCCTTCACGTTTCCGCTTCACTATCACTTACGAAACAGTGGGCCTAGGGACGTTTAGGAGTGTGGAAATCTCACGGACAGACGTGTGACACGAGTGACACCCCATTACCTGACCACGTTCGAAGTCCGTGAGTTCCGCGGAGAGCCCCATTCTGCTCTCACGATTTCTAATGACTACTGAGGTCGCTGATATGGAGCACATGGCAGCACAATACACCTAATATGGAAAACTATGTTTTTGGGTGTGTCCATATACTTTTGATCACATATTGTATATCAAGTTGAAATTTATGTCAAGTACTGAGGTCTACCAGCCAGGCTCTACCACTCGTGGTGGCAGAATAAACGTAAGTTTCTAAGTCAATCCAATCGGAAGATACGTCCATTTATGTTACATATCCTGATACTTGCAAATTCACTCATCAGAACCTACAGCCTCCTTGTCGGTGACTTAGAATCGGGAAATCTAGCAAAAATCAAGGTTTAACACTACAACCAAAAGAAACAATCGGCAACTTAATTTGTTACTGTTACATGAAAAAATTTTGTCATTTGTTCTCAGACTGTCTGCCTGTCAGTCTCTTAAGACACCCTTTACTCAGGAACTGATGGACGTATCATGTTAAAATTTAAGTCACATCGTAAGATCTATCGTCCCTTGGCGGTAAAACAAATATTAGCTTCTAAGTCAATGTAATCAAAAGATACGTTCATTTACGGCACACATTCTGATTCTGGAAAACTATTAAAAGCTATAGAATGAATGGAAAAACTGGTAGAAGCCGATATCGGGGAAGATCAGTTTGGATTCCGTAGAAATGTTGGAACACGGGAGGCAATACTGACCCTACGACTTATCTTAGAAGAAAGATTAAGGAAAGGCAAACCTACGTTTCTAGCATTTGTAGACTTAGAGAAAGCTTTTGACAATGTAGACTGGAATACTCTGTTTCAAATTCTAAACGTGGCAGGGGTCAAATACAGGGAGCGAAAGGCTATTTACAATTTGTACAGAAACCAGATGGCAATTATAAGAGTCGAGGGGCATGAAAGGGAAGCAGTGGTTGGGAAGTGAGAGAGACAGGGTTGTAGCCTATCCCCGATGTTATTCAATCTGTATATTGAGCAAGCAGTAAAGGAAACATAAGAAAAATTCGGAGTAGGAATTAAAATCCAGGGAGAAGATATAAAAATGTTGAGGTTCGCCGATGACATTGTAATTCTGTCAGAGACAGAAAAGGACCTGGAAGAGCAGTTAAATGGAATGGAGAGTGTCTCGAAAGGAGGATATAAAATGAACATCAACAAAAGCAAACCGAGGATAATGGAATGTAGTCGAATTAAGTCGGGTGATGCTGAGGGAATTAGATTAGGAAATGAGTCGCTTAAAGTAGTAAATGAGTTTTGTTGTTTGGGGAGCAAAATAACTGATGATGGTCGAAGTAGAGAGGGTATAAAATGTAGACTGGCAATGGCAAGGAATGCGTTTCTGGAGAAGAGAAATTTGTTAACATCGAGTATAGATTTAAGTGTGAGAAAGTCGTTTCTGAAAGTATTTGTATGGAGTGTAGCATTGTATGGAAGTGAAACATAAACGATAAACAGTTTGGACAAGAAGAGAATAGAAACTTTCGAAATGTGGTGCTACAGGAGAATGCTGCAGATTGGATGGGTAGATCACATAACTAATGAGGAGGTATTGAATAGAATTGGGGAGAAGAGAAATTTGTGGCACTACTTGACTAGAAGAAGAGATCGGTTGGTAGGACATATTCTATGGCATCAAGGGATCACCAATTTAGTACTGGAGGGCAGCGTGGAGGGTAAAAATCGCAGAGGGAGACCAAGAGATGAATACACTAAACAGTTTCAGAAGGATGTAGGTTGCAGAAGGTACTGGGAGATGAAGAAGCTTGCTCTGGATAGAGTAGCATGTAGAGCTGAATCAAACTAGTCTTCGGACTGAAGACCACAACAACAAACAACTTCCTGTTGACGTAGAATCGTGAAATTTGACAAGAATATGGTTTCACAGTCCAAATAGAGCGAAAACTCCGAAACTGTTACATTATTATAGGACACGAAAAGATATTTCTTTTGTCATTTCTTATCTAACTCGAAGGTACTGGAATCAATGGGACCGATTTATTGGCAGTATCAATGCCGGTAGCAGGCAAAAATTGTCGAGATCCTCGGTTCTAGGGAATGGATGAACTATCTGTACACATAATTCAGTCTTTACGGAACACTTAGTGCACGAGTCCCACCCCAACCTGGCAAATTTTTTTCTTTTATTTTCTTTTATTTATTTATTTATTTTTTATTTTTTTTACCCGTCTTGTTCCGTAGGACTAAATTTAGGAGAAAATCGCCGTGGTCATGGAACGAATCAGTACATGAAATTTTAACGTCAGAAATGTTAATAATAGATAATATTTACACGAATCCTATGCAGATGACAAGCTGCGGGTACATATTAGGATAATTAGCAATGTAATACAGAAATTTGCTCAATTTTTCCAGTAATTTCGTGACAGAAGAGAAGGAGTGATGCATGAGAAGATTCTTCAGTTTAGAACTGAAGCTGCGAGGATTACTGCTAAGATTTTTTTAAATACTTGCGGTAGCTTACTGAAAATGGATGCAGCAGAATACCTGACACCTTTCTACACAAGAGTCTTGGTGCGATCGAAATGTAGATTTACATTTTTGCCTAGTTGCTGATTCTTCGGAATATTTCCTTACTATTAACAATAAACGACATTAATGAAAAATAAGTGTTGACAGGCGAATGCCAGAATTCCCTGGCCCCTGAACAGGGGTCGACTAGAGGTTTGTGAACCTCCACCACATGTTACTCGAACTGCCCGATTCTGAGCCAAAAATACCCTTCGCGCATGGGTAGAGCTATCCCAACTTATAATGCCGTATGAAACTTCCTGGCAGATTAAAACTGTGTGTCGGACCCAGACTCGAACTCGGGACCTTTGCCTTTTGCGGGCAAGTGCTCTACCATCTGAGCTACCCAAGCACGACTCACGCCCCGTCCTCACAGCTTTACTTCCGCCAGTACCTCGTCTCCTACCTTCCAAACTTTACAGAAGCTCTCCTGCGAAACCTTGCAGAACTAGCACTCCTGAAAGAAAGGATATTGCGGAGACATGGCTTATCCACACCCTGGGGATGTTTCCAGAATGAGGCAAAGGTCCCGAGTTCGAGTCTCGGTCCGGCACACAGTTTTAATCTGCCAGGAAGCTTCATATCACCGAACACTCCGCTGCAGAGTCAAAATCTCATTCTGGTTATAGTGCCGTACGTTACAAGCGAATGAAAGAAGTTGACTAATGCACTTGTTAAGACTTTCACTTACGTCTGATACTGTTCCAACGGTAAACAGAGGAGCATTCAGTTTTTGGAAGAGATCCTGAAAATGGGCCTTCCACGATGACGATGATGATGATGATGATGATGATGATGATGATTTGAAATGAGGGGGCGCTCAACATTATGGTCATGAGCGCCCTGACGAAAAGCCAGCATGCCAATCTCATGGGCTGAGGACGAAGGCTGTCCCCACATGCGGAGCAGTTTGTAATGCACTTCAGTATGCCTCTTTTCCCTACCAATTCAGGGATTAGGCCTGATAGTTCACAAAATTTCACTACTACTGTAACACAAGAATCAGTATCGGCGATGACGGTGGGCAGATCTCCTCCGAGACTGAGGACTGCCTTGGAATTAGTATATAAGACACGCGTTGCCAAAATATGCTGAACTAGATTTCCAGAAGGTTTTTGACACTGTGCCACACACGCGGCTTGTAGTGAAATTGCGTGCTTACGGAATATTGTCTCAGTTCAATGACTGGATTCGTGGTCAGCGGGTTCACAGTCCGTAGTAATTGACGGAAAGTCATCGAGTAAAACAGATGTGATTTCTGGCGTTCCGCAAGGTAGGGTTAAATGCTCTCCGCTGTTCCTTATCAATATAAACGATTAAGGAGACAATCTGAGCAGCCGTCTTACATTGTTTGCAAATGATGCTGTCGACTAGTAAAATCATCAGAATATTAAAACAAATTGCAAAACTATGTAGAAGAGGTATATGTATGGTGCGAAAATTGGTAATTGACCCTAAATAATGGAAAGTGTGAGGCCATCCACATGAGTGCTAAAAGGAATGCGTTAAACTTCGGTTATACAATAAATCAGTCAAATCTAAATGCCGTAAATTCAACTAAATACTTAGGAATTACAATTATGAAATTACGTAAATTGTAAAGAACACTTAGAAAATGTTGTGGGAAACGCGAACCAAAGACTGCGTTTTATTGGCAGAACACTTAGAAAATGCAACTGACCTACAAAAGAGACTGCTTACACTTCCCTTATCCGTCCTCTTTCGGAGTCCTACTGCGTGGTGTGGGGTCCTTATCACACAGGATTAACGGAGTACACTGAGAAAGTTCAAAGAAGGGCAGCACATTTTGTATTATCGTGAAATAGAGGAGAGAGCTTAACTCAAATGATACAACATTAAAACAAAGCCGTTTTCAGTTGCGGCAGAATCTTCTCACGAATCTTCTCATTCACCAATTTTCTCCTCCGAATGCGAAAACATTTTGTTGACGCCGATCTACATAGGGAGAAAGGATCATCATCATAAAATAAGGGAAATCGCACGGAAAGATGTATGTGAGCTCTGCAAGATCCATGAACTATTTTATATTTACGTGACAAACCCTAATTCTAGGGCTACAATTTATTCTTGACACATGGATCTATGTCGACAGTTGTAAAAACGGCGATGGTACATAAGTCCTTACTAATGTAAAATTACTACCTTCTGAAGAAGACAAATTTATATTTGTCGAAACCTAGGTAAAGAATTTCTTTCTCCATTGCAACTGGTCGGCTGTTTACAATCTTATTACGTGGAACCGTTGCTGTTGTGCACCTATGTTTAAATTACGAGGGCGGTTCAGAAAGTAACCTCCGATTGGTCACAGTGCGGGTTGTGGGGGGAGTAGCGACGCCATCTGTGCGTTCACGCACTCAACAGGTCAGTCGGCACCAAGCCGTGGTCGAGTGAACGTTGTGCCTGCGCTAGTTTAGTTTTTGTGGCAGTTGGAAATGTGTGCTGCAATAGAAAACCCCGCCAAATGTGAAATGCGTGCTGTCATAAGGTTTTTTACAGCCAAAAGATATTCTGCAGCAGCTATTCATCGTGAGCTTTGTGCCGTGTACGGACCAAAAGTTATCAGTGAAGGAGTTGTCCGTGAATGGGTACGTTTATTTAAAAGTGGACGAGAAAACGTTCATGATGAAGAGAGGAGTGGTAGACCATCATTGGTGACTGACGAACTCGTTCAGACAGTGGATGCAAAAGTTCGTGAAAATCGACGTTTCTCAATGTCGGAGTTGTCTACTGGTTTTCCACAGATTTCTAAGACTCTCTTGTACGAGATAGTGACAGCAAGATTGGATTACCGTTAAGTTCTGTGCACGATGGGTGCCCAAAATTCTTACCGACCACCACAAAACTCAAAGAATGGCCTCTGCTTTAGACTTTCTGTCACGTTATGAGGACGAAGGAGAACCATTGTTAAACAGAATCGTGACCGGTGACGAAACCTGGATTAAGTACGTGAACCCTGAGACAAAAGAACAATCAAAGATGTGGGCACATTCAAATTCGCCTACCAAACCAAGAAAAGCCGCGCAAGATTTTTCTGCCAGAAAACTGATGGCAACAGTGTTTTGGGATGCCAAAGGGATGTTGTTGGTTGAATTCATGGAACGTGGTACGCCCATTAATCAAGACGTGTACTGTGAAACAATAAAAAAGTTACGACGGGCTATACAGAACAAACGCCGTGGTATGCTGACTTCCGGTATCATTTTTTGCACGATAACGCCCGTCCTCACTCTGCTCGCAGAACAACGGCCCTTCTTGAGTCCTTCAAGTGGGACGTTATCAACCATCCACCTTACAGCCCAGACCTGGCGCCAAGTGATTATCACCTCTTCATGCATTTGAAGAAATGGCTCGGGTCACAGCGGTTTGATGACGACGAAGAGCTCAAAGATGCGGTCACAGACTGGCTCCAGGCACAAGCGGATGATTTTTATGCAGAAGGAATTTCAAAGCTTGTGAAGAGATACGATAAGTGCCTCAATCGCTATGGAGACTATGTAGAAAAATAGTGCAAAGATGTAGTTGTACGATGTATATATTAAAATATTTTTATTTAACTTGGTGTATTTTTTTAAATCAACCGGAGGTTACTTTCTGAGCGGCCCTCGTATATAGGAGTTTGTTTTTTCGCGCGCTGTACGAGATTGGAATAATAAAGAATTATTGTGAAGGTGGTTCGACGGACCCTCTGCCAGGCACTTAAATGTGTGTTGCAGAGTATCCATGTAGATGTAGAGAACTGGAGATGGCACACCACAAACCTCACACAGTAGCGTATCATCCCGCGGAGGAGAAACCCGTGTGTTAAAGGGCCATGTCCGATGCCCAGCCTGGTAAGCAGAATCTCCTTCCAGCGGTGAGGCTGAAATCAAGTCCGCCAATGCCTCTGTAGTCGATTTAAGCGACAACAGTTTTTTCTGTCACCTTCAACCATTCAGTCTCCCAGTGACGCATGATGCGTCCATCAGAAAATGAGATGACTCCGCGCAACGGGATGAGACATTGACGGACAACACCATCCCAACACGCTTCCTTCGCTCCTTTGTCCGCCATGTCGTTTCCCTATAACCCGATGACTACGTAGGAATTTGAATTGTTCAGATCCACTAACCATATGCCGTCTGTGTATCAAAATGCCACTTAACTGAACTGTCGGCCAGAAACTGTAAAAACTTAACCTTACAGTAATTTAGCACGAAATTATTTTCTACAAGTCATTAACTTATGCCTTGAGTTCAATATTTGACACACTGCCCGTGACTGACTCAACATCATCCACTACCATGCTAGTGCCATCACCAAACAAGAGTGCATAATATGCATTATTGGGCAACGGAAAATCCACAATGTCTGCGACATGTGGAACATCAGCGACCTTGGCGCGTTATGTATGGTGCGGCAATATGGGAGGAAGGATAGTTGGCCCCCATTTTATCGACGGCAATCTGAATGGTGCAATGTATGCTGATTTCCTACGTAATGTACTACCGATGTTACTACAAGATGTTTCACTGCATGACAGAATGGCGATGTACTTCCAACATGATGGATGTCCGGCACATAGCTCGCGTGCGGTTGAAGCGGTATTGAATAGCATATTTCATGACAGGTGGATTGGTCGTCGAACCACCATACCATGGTCCGCACGTTCACCGGATCTGACGTTCCCGGATTTCTTTCTGTGGGGAAAGTTGAATGATATTTGTTGTCGTGATCCACCGACAACGCCTGACAACATGCGTCAGCGCATTGTCAATGCATGTGCGAACATTATGGAAGGCGAACTACTCGGTGTTGAGAGGAATGTCGTTACTCGTTGAGGTTGACGGACATCATTTTGAGCATTTATCGCATTAATGTGGTAATTACAGGTAATCACGATGTAACAGCATGCATTCTCAGAAATGAAAAGTTCACAAATGTACATGTATCACATTGGAACAACCGAAATAAAATGTTGAAACGTACCTACGTTCTGTACTTTAATTTAAAAAAGCCTACCTGTTACCAACGCTCGTCTAAAATTGTGAGCCATACGTTTGTGACTATTACAGCGCCATCTATCACAAAGCGAAAAAAGTGGTCCAACTAAAACATTCATATTTCTTTACGTACTAGACGAATATGTAATTAAAAATGGACATTCCTATTTTAAAAAACGCAGTTGATATTCGTTTGACCTATGGCAGCGCCATCTAGCAGGTCAACCATAGCGCCATCTGGTTTCCCCCTTCCAGCTAGACAAGTTTCGTCTTTGTAGTTTTTTCGTTTGACGCTTATTTCGTGAGATATTTGGCCTGGTCACGATCAATGGACCACCCTGTATAAAACAGTTGCTGAGAAAGTAACAGCTACGAATAAAATCTTAAAACTGCATATATTATTCGTATCCGATATCTACCATAGACAAACTGATGATTCCTTGATGCCTTAGGACGTTTCTTATCATCCGACCCCTTCTTTTAGTCAGGTTGTGACATAAATTTCTTTTCTCCCCAGTTCGATTCAGTATATGCTCATCTGCTATTCGACCTACCCATTTAATATTCTTCTGCAGCACCAAATTTCTATAGAGTATATATAAAGCACACCCACAAAAGTTAATGTTATGCATCTGGTGGAACAGTGACCGTATGGTCTACTACCAACTGCTTCCCCGAGATTTAACCATCACTGCTGGCACGACATTTATTGTCAACAACTGAGACATCTTGCAGAAGCAATCCTAGAATAACGACCAGGAAGACTGCGAGAAGCGATGCTCATCTCCAATAACGTCCGTCCGCTTTCTGTTAAGACTGACAAAAAGCACGGTTGGGAAGTGATTCCGCACCCACCCCATTCACCAGATCTTGCGTCCTCACATTTTCACCTTTTCCGCTCTCTATTGAACAACCTTCAAGGAACTTTTCCGGATCAAAATGCGCTCCGAACATGGCTTGACACGTTCTTCGCCCCTAAAGTACATAACTTCTACAGTCGCGGTATCGAAAAGTTACCCCAGCTTTGGCAGACTGTTGTAAATAGTGAAGGAGAACAGGGATTACATAAAGTCTGGGAACACTTTCAATTACTTATTGCACAAGAATCAAACATTGTACAGATCTCATACATATGTCATTTTGAAGAGAAACCCTGAAAGTTTGTTTCATGTATACCACCGCAGCGTAGTTTGGTAATTTGTCGATAGTCAGCGCTAGTCGCAAACATGGCGAGTTCAAGTGTGGAGCGAGCTCTCCATGTGTTTGAGTTCGACAAAAACAAGTGTGCTACAGCTGTTCAACGGGTTTAGAATCAAGTGCAGTAAGAAGCTACCAACAAGGAAGGCCATTTACCAGTGGCACAACAAATTCGTTACGATGGGTTGTTTGTGCCCGGCAAAGAGAAGTGGACGTCCCAGTGTGAGTGAAATGAATGTGGAGCGCGTCCGAGAGACATTCATAAGGAGTCCAAAGAAATCGGTGCGTCGTGCATCCTGTGAACTCGAAATGGCTCCAGTGACAGTGTGGAAAGTCCTGCGACAGAAGCTGTCTATGAAACCATTCAAATTGGAGTTAGTGCAGAAGCTCAATGACGACGACGAAGACAAGCGTTTCGAATTTGTTCGCAGTTGCTACAATTGAATGAGGATGGGCATGGCATTGTTGAGCGCGTAATTTTTAGCGACGAAGCCACTTTTCACACTAATGGAAAAGTGAACAGGAATAATTGTTGAATCTGGGGTACAACGCAACCACACGAATGCATTGAATTTGAGCGTGATTCCCCAAAGGTAAATGTTTTTTATGCCTTGTCACGTTGAAAACTGTACGGGCCTTTCTTCTTCGCCGAGAGCACTACCACTGGATTTCCTACTTGGACATGTTGCAGCAATGTCTGATGGCACAAATGCAATTGGACTCCATCTTTCAGCAGGATGAGGTTCCACCCCATTTTCATCGTGAAGTTCGAGGGTATCTGACACTCACACTCCGTGTGACTTTTTTTGTGTGGGGACACATTAAAGATCAGGTGTATGTACCGCCTTTACCACGTGGTGTAGCTCCGGGAGAGAATACGGGAAGCGACTGCCACAGTCGACGATGCCATGCTGGGACGCGTGTGGCAAGAACTCGATTACCGTACTGACATCTTCCGGGTCACTCATGGTTCGCATATCGAATGTTTGTAAAAAAAACTTTCAGAATTTCCCTTCAAAATGCAATATGTATGACATCTGTACAACGTTTAGTTTTTGTGCAATAAATGTCTCTGGACTTCATGTACACCCTGTATATTACTGACGACCGAAACTCTGTTATGGGTATCTATGTTTTTATTATGGAAAAACACTTTAGACTAAAGCAACAACCCAATAACTGCGTTAACTCTGTCAGTCATTGTCGAAGAAGAGCGGAAAAAGTCGCGAAGAAGGTTGTGCGCTCGTCGATGGCTTAAACAGCGGATTGTTGGTAGAGGAACACTACATAATGCTGTACTACGCTCTCAGATACATTGTATTGAACTGTATGTTAACTGGGGACCTAGAAACGACGGAGAGGCTCCGTCCCCGCCGCAGCCGCAGTGGTCCACAACCCCACGACGACTACCGCAGTCCACTTCACCCCTCCGCCGTCCCACACCGAACCCAGGGTTATTGTGCGGTTAGGCCCCCAGTGGACCCTCCCGGGAACGTCTCACACTAAATGAGTGTAACCCCAAATGTTTGTGTGGTGTCACCGCCAGACACCACACTTGCTAGGTGGTAGCTTAAATCGGCCGCGGTCCATTTAGTACATGTCGGACCCGCGTGTCGCCGCTGTGTGATCGCAGACCGAGCGCCACCACAACGCAGGTCTCGAGATACGGACTAGCACTCGACCCCAGTTGTACGACGACTTTGCTAGCGACTACACTGACGAAGCCTTTCTCTCATTTGCCGAGAGACAGTTAGAATAGCCTTCAGCTAAGTCCATGGTTACAACCTAGCAAGGCGCCATTAGCCTTACATAGTTTGATAGTTATCGTATGAAATGTCTCATCAAGAATGCTGTAGTCACATGAAGGAATAAAAGTTAAGTATTCGAGGAGCTGCATACTTTTCTTATTAGCATTCACTACTTATCCTGTTCCAGAAGTCACGCCCGTCTGCGTTAGATAGCGTGCATTTCGGCCTCCTCTATCTACAAGGTGTTGGCACATTTGCCAACACATCAGTTTGCGTGGTAGAGTAGTTATGGTGTACGCGTACGTGGAGACAGTGTTCGCGCAGCAATCGCCGACATAGTGTAGCTGAGGCGGAATAAGGGGAACCAGCCCGCATTCGCCGAGGCAGATGGAAAACCGCCTAAAATCCATCCACAGACTGGCCGGTTCACCGGACCTCGACACAAATCCGCCGGGCGGATTCGTGCCGGGGACCAGGCGCTCCTTCCCGCCCGGAAAGCCGTGCGTTAGACCACACGGCCTACCGGGCGGGCTCTCAGATACATACTAATAGAAGTTTCTCCTTAATTCAATTGAATTTTCATCCCATTTACGTTTTTAAACTGAATATAGTTTGGGTATAGGGTCTAATGTCAGATTGTGCCTGCATAATATCCACATTCTCGATGCTGCATTGACTGCCAACACTCCGAAATAACGAACTTTGACACTAAGATTTCAATATCGAATTTCGTAATTTCATTCGAATGGAAGACGAGATTTTTTCGAAGTTGCTCACCATAGCTACATTTCATAGTACGTTTCTCAACAGAAAGAACTTTCAGTGTGTAACTTGGCAGTCCAGTAAGATTTCTGGCCTCTGAGGAAACATTCCAGTGAACTCTTTGGCCTTTGCAACAAGAATTGCAGAAAATGCATTATTTATAATAAACAACACCGACTTTAGAGATATGCTATTAAATTAATGAGAAAGACCCACAATATTTTAGAAAAGAAAGATTAGAAAAATATTTGGAATGTGGTGGACGCGAGACTGCTACTTTTGTCTTCACGATGTTATCAACGGCGCCAAGGCTCTGACATGGCAGCCGGTATTTGGTTTACACCATGTAAAGACTGTGTCTATAAATGTCATAATATGATATTCAAGTATGACAAATTGTACCAAAAACGACGCGCTTTTGATGCATCATCATAGTGCCGTAGCAAGTTGTAACACCAAACATGGGAAGCCTTTACTACCGATGTACAGTTTCCTGTCACTTTATGGTAACAAATCGTGTCTAAAACGGGTCCCCCGTTTACTAATGCCTTGAAACAGCCTATATACGTACCACGTACTCTAAGGTAAAGAAAATCCACCAAATACAGAGCTTAACTTCATACGATATGGCGTCTCGCAAGTTCAGCTTGTGACGTAAAAACGATGTCGCATCTCTTTGGTCACGCTCCCCTCCACGAGGCAAAAATCAGACATGCCAGACTTCATTTCACGCTTTACACTGCAGTGGAACGTGGAATTCCACGCTCTGGCGCCACTTCGCTTCCCGTCCACGGGCGTTCCCACGTCCCGTGAGACAACGGCGGAAGGAATTGTTGGGTTGTTTGGGGGAAGAGACCAAACAGCGAGGTCATCGGTCTAGGAAAGGACGGGGAAGGAAATCGGCAGTGCCCTTTCAAAGGAACCATCCCGGCATTTACCTGAAGCGATTTAGGGAAATCGCGGAAAACCTAAATCATGATGGCCGGGCGCGGGATTGAACCGTCGTCCTCCCGAATGCGAGTCCAGTGTGCTAACCACTGCGCCACCTCACTCGGTAAAGGAATAGTAGAAACACTTGGGCAACATCTGCAATTCGTGTAATGAAAGGCAGGTCCCTTTAAATGAGGATTAACAGCGCCACACTATCCAACTGCATGATTGGTGTCCTAACGTGCAAGGTTTAAGACGAAGACTGAGGACGAAAGCCCATACGCAAGAGTCACGATTTTCCTTATACGGTGCATGTTGACAATATTCCCGAACTCCGTCCATAAAATTTTTCTACGCTTACCTTTTACTTTCTGTGCATGGCCTTCTTCGAAATATTCTCCTCTTCAATTGATACACCGCTCCCAACGCAGTTTCCACTTCCGGAAGCAGTCTTGATATGCCTCTTGCTGCACTACTGGCCATTAAAATTGCTACACCACGAAGATGACGTGCTACAGACGCGAAATTTAACCGACAGGAAGAAGATGCTGTGATATGCATATGATTAGCTTTTCAGAACATTCACACAAGGTTTGCGCCGGTGGCGACACCTACAACTTGCTGACATGAGAAAAGCTTGCAACCGATTTCTCATGCAGAGTTGACCGCCTTCGCCTGGTGAAACGGTGTTGTGATGCCTCGTGTCAGGAGGAGAAATGCGCACCATCACGTTTCCGACTTTGATAAAGGTCGGATTGTAGCATATCGCGATTGCGGTTTATCGTATCGCGACATTGCTGCTCGCGTTGGTCGAGATCCAATGACTGTTAGCAGAATATGGAATCGGTGGGTTCAGGAGGGTAATACGGAACGCCGTGCTGTATCCCAACGGCCTCGTATCACTGGCAGTCGAGATGACAGACATATTATCCAAATGCCTGTAACGGATCGTGCAGCCACGTCTCGATCCCTGAGTCAACAGATGGGGACGTTTGCAAGACAACAACCATCTGCACGAACAGTTCGACGACGTTTGCAGCAACATGGACTATCAGCTCGGAGATCACGGCTGCGGTTACCCTTGACGCTGCATCACAGACAGGAGCGCTTGCGATGGTGTACTCGACGACGAACCTGGGTGCACGAATGGCAAAACATAATTTTTTCGGATGAATCCAGGTTCTGTTTACAGCATCATGATGGTCGCATTCGTGTTTGGCGACATCGCGGTGAACGCACATTGGAAGCGTGTATTCGTCATAACCATACTGGCGTATCATCCGGCGTGATGGTATGGGGTGCCATTGGTTACACATGTCGGTCACCTCTTATTCGCATTGACGGCACTTTGAACAGTGGACGTTACATTTCAGATGTGTTACGACCTGTGGCTCTACCCTTCATTCTATCCACTCGAAATCCTACATTTCAGCAGGATAATGCACGACCGCATGTTGCAGGTCCTGTACGGGCCTTTCTGGGTACAGAAAATATTCGACTGCTGCCCTGGCCAGCACATTCTCCAGATCTCTCACCAGTTGAAATCGTCTGGTCAATGGTGGTGCAGCAACTGGCTCGTCACAATACGTCAGTCACTACTCTCGATGAACTGTGGTATCGTGTTGAAGCTGCATGGGCACCTATACCTGTAGACGCCATCCAAGCTCTGTTTGACTCAATGGCCAGGCGTATCAAGGATTTCTCAGGATGTATGCACCCAAAATTGCATGAAAATGTAATCACATGTCAGTTCTAGTATAATATATTTGTCCAATGAATACCTGTTTATCATCTGCATTTCTTCTTGGTGTTGCAATTTTAATGGCCAGTATTGTAAGTATCAGCGCCGGCCGAAGTGGCCGTGCGGTTCTAGGCGCTGCAGTCTGGAACCGCGAGACCGCTACGGTCGCAGGTTCTAATCCTGCCTCGGGCATGGATGTGTGTGATGTCCTTAGGTTAGTTAGGTTTAACTAGTTCTAAGTTCTAGGGGACTAATGACCTTAGAAGTTGAGTCCCATAGTGCTCAGAGCCATTTGAACCATTTTGTAGTATAAGCCGCACCCAGCTGACGTCAACAAGTGTATGGGCCTGAAGATGACGTTGTTAAAACGTTGAAACTAATTGCCAAAATAAAATAGACGCCTTAAATGCAGTTGGAGGAATTTCTTCCAGTTGACGCCCCCACTGCCCTCCATTTCAAGTATGGATGTACCAACATTAGTATGATCAACCACAGGAAATTCGTCCATTACAGGAACCCCTTAAGGTCCTGTTGACAGTTCCATGTTGAAAACAGTCTGGTAAATAATTCGAGTCAGTACTTTCGCCTCGGCTGCGGTACTGCGCTAGAATCGTGCGAGAGACGAGCTACGTCGGCGACGTTTCGGACGGCGCTCGGGCGGCATCGTCAGGAGCCGGAGTTCTCACCTTGGCGATGTGCAGCGAGCCGTCGGCGAGCAGCGACCGCCGGCCGTCGTCCCGCAGCGCCAGCGGCCGGTCGTGCAGCAGCCAGCCCACGACGGGGGCGGTGGGGGCGGCGCGGGGGCAGCCCAGCGTCAGCGGCCGCCGCCGGGACGCCCAGGCGCGCAGCGCCGCCCCCGCCGGCGCCGCCCCCGCACCGCTGGAGGCCGAGGCGGCCCCGACGGCGACGCCGCCCGCCGCCGGCGCAGCGCCCGCCGCCGACGCCGACGCCTCTCCTGCAACAGCAACGTCACTCTCTTACCAAAATTCAAATTATGCAAATGCTGGCTCTACAAACAACTTGTCTGAATCAAACTTATCAAACAGAATTGAGAGTGGTAGTGATGTTCAGTCCCAATGGGGCACTGTTACGTGGGGCGTTCCCCAACGGTCGGTGCTGGGGTCACTGCTGTTTCTTATTTATATAAATGATATGCCTTCTAGTATTACAGGTGATTCAAAAATATTTCTGTTTGCTGATGACACCAGCTTGATAGTGAAGGACCTTGTGTGTAATATTGAAACATTATCAAATAATGTAGTTCATGAAATAAGTTCGTGGCTTATGGAAAATAATTTGATGCTAAATCACAGTAAGACTCAGTTTTTACAGTTTCTAACTCACAATTCAACAAGAACCGATATTTTGATCAGACAGAATGGGCATATTATAAGCGAGATGGAACAGTTCAAGTCCCTAGGCGTTCGGATAGATAGTAAGCTGTTGTGGAAATCCCATGTCCAAGATCTTGTTCAGAAACTAAATGCTGCTTTATTTACCATTAGAACAGTATCTGAAATAAGTGACACTTAACACGAAAAGTAGTCTACTTCGCATATTTTCATACACTTATGTCGCATTTGGGGTAATTCTTCTGATTCAAAAAGGGTATTTTTGGCTCAAAAACGGGCTGTTGGTGCTATATGTGGTGTATGTTCGAGAAGCTCTTGTCGACCCCTATTTAATAGTCTCGGAATTCTGACATTGCCCTCACAGCATATATTTTCTTTAATGTTTGTTGTTAGCAATATTAGCCTATTTCCAAGAGTTAGCAGCTTTCACTCAGTTAATACTAGGCAGAAATCCAATCTGCATGTGGAATGCACTTCCTTGACTCTTGTGCAGAAAGGAGTGCAGTATTCTGCTGCATCCATTTTCAATAAGCTACCACAAGAACTCAAAAATCTTAGCAGTAGCCCAAACACTTTTAAGTCTAAACTGAAGAGTTTCCTCATGGCTCACTCTTTCTATTCTATCGAGGAGCTCCTGGAAGAGCTAAAACATTAAGCAAATTCCAGTGTTACATTGTTGATTTTCTTTATTTAAACTTACGACTTGTCACCTGAATATGTTTTTTTATATTTCATTTTATCTATTTCTAATATCGTGTTATAATTTCATGTATTGACTAGATCCATGACCATGGAGACTTCTCCTTAATTTGGTCCCACGGAACAATAAATAAATAATTAAAAAACATGTGCCTAATAATTCAAATAATGCTGAAGGAGGAGGAAAGTTTGGTGAAGGGAGAAATAACAAAAGCAGCCTCGCATGGTACAGTTTTGCGACCACTGCTGTTATACAGGTTGCTTCACAAATCCTGTTACGGGCTTTCGGGGGCTGTGGAGGGGACTTACGAGGGCAACACTGCGATTGCAACAACCCGATCTCCCGCGTTCCCGTTCACAGGGGAGAGTATAGACTGTCTGTAAACTCTAGAGCGAGCAGCACTTTTGGTGGAGGAAGTCGCCTTTCCCGGAAGAACCCCGCCACTGGCCTACAGGGGCACCCAAAATGAGTTCCCCGTTACCTGTCTAGCGGTGCAGTTCGGCGTGCAGTGATACACATCGTTTCTGTTCGTGGGATCTTAGTTGCCCGTGTCGGTCAGGTAACTCTGTATACTTAATGATATACTTCGATATCTGGAAGTGATGGATAATCGTCTAGCATTGCAAGAAAATGTGCAGAGTATGAGGAAGAGGAGGTATTTGCGGAGTAACGAGCGTTCGATCGTCTCTAATGTTATTACAGCGTGTGTTAAAGAGGCGGCCCAAAAAGAACTGTTGGCTAATGTTACCAGTCCCAATCAAAGGCCTGCAGTTTATGCAAACGTCAGCCTCGCCCCAGTAGGACGCACAAAGAAGTTATCAATGGAGAGACGTCTACAAACGTTAAAGTAACCTCTGACGTGCCACAGGGGAGTGTTATGGGACCATTGCTTTTCACAATATATACGAGGGCGGTTCAGAAAGTAACCTCCGATTGGTCACAGTGCGGGTTGTGGGGGGAGTAGCGACGCCATCTGTGCGTTCACGCACTCAACAGGTCAGTCGGCATCAAGCCGTGGTCGAGTGAACGTCGTACCTGCGCTAGTTTAGTTTTTGTGGCAGTTTGAAATCTGTGCTGCAATAGAAAACCCCGCCAAATGTGAAGTGCGTGCTGTCATAAGGTTTTTTACAGCCAAAAGATATTCTGCAGCAGCTATTCATCGTGAGCTTTGTGCCGTGTACGGACCAAGAGTTATGAGTGAAGGAGTTGTCCGT
Organism: Schistocerca serialis cubense; assembly: GCF_023864345.2. Taxonomy (NCBI): domain Eukaryota; kingdom Metazoa; phylum Arthropoda; class Insecta; order Orthoptera; family Acrididae; genus Schistocerca; species Schistocerca serialis. The sequence continues at coordinate 81,953,376 of NC_064649.1, read as the reverse complement.
GAATGGGTACGTTTATTTAAAAGTGGACGAGAAAACGTTCATGATGAAGAGAGGAGTGGTAGACCATCATTGGTGACTGACGAACTCGTTCAGACAGTCGATGCAAAAGTTCGTGAAAATCGACGTTTCTCAATGTCGGAGTTGTCTACTGGTTTTCCACAGATTTCTAAGACTCTCTTGTACGAGATAGTGACAGCAAGATTGGTTACCGTAAGTTCTGTGCACGATGGGTGCCCAAAATTCTTACCGACCACCACAAAACTCAAAGAATGGCATCTGCATTAGACTTTCTGTCACGTTATGACGACGAAAGAGAACCATTGTTAAACAGAATCGTGACCGGTGACGAAACCTGGATTAAGTACGTGAACCCTGAGACAAAAAAACAATCAAAGATGTGGGCACATTCAAATTCGCCTACCAAACCAAGAAAAGCCTTGCAAGATTTTTCTGCCAGAAAACTGATGGGAACGGTGTTTTGGGATGCCAAAGGGGTGTTGTTGGTTGAATTCATGGAACGTGGTACGACCATTAATCAAGACGTGTACTGTGAAACAATAAAAAAGTTACGACGGGCTATACAGAACAAACGCCGTGGTATGCTGACTTCCGGTATCGTTTTTTTGCACGATAACGCCCGTCCTCACTCTGCTCGCAGAACAACGGCCCTTCTTGAGTCCTTCAAGTGGGACGTTATCAACCATCCACCTTACAGCCCAGACCTGGCGCCAAGTGATTATCACCTCTTCATGCATTTGAAGAAATGGCTCGGGTCACAGCGGTTTGATGACGACGAAGAGCTCAAAGATGCGGTCACAGACTGGCTCCAGGCACAAGCGGATGATTTTTATGCAGAAGGAATTTCAAAGCTTGTGAAGAGATACGATAAGTGCCTCAATCGCTATGGAGACTATGTAGAAAAATAGTGCAAAGATGTAGTTGTAAGATGTATATATTAAAATATTTTTATTTAACTTGGTGTATTTTTTTAAATCAACCGGAGGTTACTTTCTGAACGGCCCTCGTATAAATGACCTAGTAGATAGTGTCGGAAGTTCCATGCGGCTTTTCGCGGATGATGCTGTAGTATACAGAGAAGTTGCAGCATTAGAAAATTGTAGCGATATGCAGGAAGATCTGCAGTGGATAGGCACTTGGTGCAGGGAGTGGCAACTGACCCTTAACACAGACAAATGTAATGTATTGCGAATACATAGAAAGATGGACCCTTTATTGTATGATTATATGATAGCGGAACAAACACTGGTAGCAGTTACTTCTGTAAAATATCTGGGAGTATGCGTGCGGAACGATTTGAAGTGGTATGATCATATAAAATTAATTGTTGGTAAGGCGGGTGCCAGGTTGAGATTCATTGGGAGAGTCCTTAGAAAATGTAGTCCGTCAACAAAGGAGGTGGCATACAAAACACTCGTTCGACCTATACTTGAGTATTGCTCATCAGTGTGGGATCCGTACCAGATCGGGTTGACGGAGGAGATAGAGAAGATCCAAAGAAGAGCGGCGCGTTTCGTGACAGGGTTATTTGGTAACCGTGATAGCGTTACGGAGATGTTTAGCAAACTCAAGTGGCAGGCTCTGCAAGAGAGGCGCTCTGCGTCGCGGTGTAGCTTGCTCGCCAGGTTTCGAGAGTGTGCGTTTCTGTTTAAATGAGGTATCGAATATATTGCTTCCCCCTACTTATACCTCCCGAGGAGATCACGAATGTAAAATTAGTGATTCGAGCGCGCACGGAGGCTTTCCGACAGTCGTTCTTCCCGCGAACCATACGCGACTGGAACAGAAAAGGGAGGTAATGACAGTGGCACGTAAAGTGCCCTCCGCCACACACCGTTGGGTGGCTTGCGGAGTATAAATGTAGATGTGGATGTAGAACGCGAAAACAAGCCGCATGGTTTAATGGAATCGCCGCGAAGGAAAACTAATAATTTAGGGAGGAGACCGAACGTTATAGACAGTTTCACATGCCAGTGCTTTTTCCAACTCTCAAAACACTTTTGGAACTGTTTCCTCGGGATAGTTTATAGGTCTCTTAACTGTGCATTTTTAATCTCATCCATTCTTGTAAACCTGCTGCACTTTAAGGCCTGCTTGGAAATGTTTATACCACTTGTATGCTCTTGGTTTACTCGTAAGACTCACCAAAAGCAATATTTAACATTCCTAAAAATTTGATACATTTTATTCCATTCTTATAACAAAATTTAGTACAGGTTCTCTAATCTATTTTTATACAAAAAAATAATAGCTGATGCTACCAAAACCCATATAACCTTTTTGACAGTTGACAACAGGGTAAATACCCAATATGCAAAACATTGCCCAGATACTTTTCAGACATGTTTACGAAGACAGTGACAAAAAAAGCAGTGCGAATGGAACTAATACAACACACGAAATTATAAATTTCTGGTTACTTCTTAAACACTCTTCGTGTTCCAATAAATGTTAAGTTACAATGCAGCCATTCAAAGAAAACTTCTACCTTTTAGTAGAAACACAAAGTAAGAAGAAGCCTTAAATTCTACAGATTGATTGCACTGTATCTGGTTCGCCTTACGAATAGGGGAACATACATTCACATGAATGGGCATTCGGTTCTATGTTTATAGTAGAATCCTGACTTCCGTTCTTATGTCAATATTACTTACTCTATAATGTTTTGTTTCGAAGAAGCTATCGTATTTTGTTTTCCTTACACTCTTAACGCATTTGTCTAAAAATAAACGCAGCCGGGACGTATCTGTACACGGCTTCAGCCGGCCGAAGTGGCCGTGCGGTTAAAGGCGCTGCAGTCTGGAACCGCGATACCGCTACGGTCGCAGGTTCGATCTTGCCTCGGGCATGGATGTTTGTGATGTCCTTAGGTTAGTTAGGTTTAACTAGTTCTAAGTTCTACGGGACTAATGACCACAGCAGTTGAGTCCCATAGTGCTCAGAGCCATTTTTTTGTACACGGCTTCGCCAAAGATTTAAAGCGCGCGCCACGGCAGAGGCGGTACTACGTTGTGAAACAGCCTGTAGAAGCGCGCTGTGACGTAGTATGGTAGGCAGAGTGGGGACTCGCTCGCTCGCTCTTCAGTTTACCGGTACACTATAACAGAATAAGATGGGGCGCAGGTAGTAAGCATAATGCACCAAAGCGTCGTGTGCTAGTACTGACGCCAAGTACAGAATCACCTCAATAGGTGGCAGCGTAGTTGCAAAATAAAAAAACTAAAATTGCAACCAAGACTGTTTTTCACCAATAAAGTAAAAGTGTGTTGCATTACTTATTCAAATGGTTCAAATGGCTCTAAGCACTATGGGACTTAACATCTGAGGTCATCAGTCCCCTAGAACTTAGAACTACTTCAACCTAACTAACCTAAGGACATCGACAACATCCATTCCTGAGGCAGGATTCGAACCTGCGACGGTAGCAGCAGCGTCCTGACTGGAGCACCTAGAGCCGCTCGACCACAGCGGCCGGCCATTACTTACCGTAAGCCATTCTACAATAAATCCCATTCGAGTGAAAACAATAGAAAAATTGTTAATGTTGTTTCTCAAAGAATTAAGTGATTCTCTGAAAATGACCGTCTCTAAATTTTGTGTAGTCAAACTTTATTCAGTTCTGTACAAGAAACATAGTCAAACTAACAACTGATGTAGCACATGAGCAGGAGTCAGTAATAAGGCCGGCCAGTGTGTCCGAGCGGTTCTAGGCGCTTCAGTCTGGAACCGCGCGACCGCTACGGTCGCAGGTTCGAATCCTGCCTCGGGCATGGATGTGTGTGATGTCCTTAGGTTGGCTAGGCTTAAGTAGTTCTAAGTTCTAGGGGACTGATGAGCTCAGATGTTACGTACCATAGTGCTCAGAGCCATTTGAACCATTCAGTAATACGACAGAATCCTCCAAATTTTTGGGCGTAGATATTGCTGGAAACTCGACCTGGAAGATGCATATTACTGAGCTGCTCAAACAATTAAGTTGTGCTACTTTTGCTCTTTGTATTATTGCTCGTCTCGGAACAAACCCACAAACTTCGTAAGATATTACGTATATTTCCAGTGAATACTGTATAAAGGAATAATTTAGACTTGGAAAGGATTACTGTTTGTATAAAAGCGAGCGTAAGAATATTATCACCCACAGTCGTCTTATGGATACCACTTCAAGAATTTAAGGGTACTGACAGCACCTTCACAATAAATATATGTGCTACTGAAATTCGTTTTAAGTAGTTCATCGCCATTTGAGAAGAATAGTGATTCCATACTTACAACACTAGAAGAGAAAAAATGACCTTTGCTGCCCATTATTAAAGCTGTCAGTGGTTCACAAAGGCGTTCAATTTGAGGCAATGAAAACTGATCATTTGCCCAATAACATAAAACGGTTGACAGGCAGAAAAGCAAGTTTTACAGCTAACCTAAAATCATTTCGCCTGGGCATCCCCTATTACTTAAAGGAATTTTTATTTGTAACGTGATAGCCTATAAAAAAATTGTTTTTAATTGTAGCTGCATGAGTATGTATGAAAAATAATACCTTCAGTAATGTTAAAATTAATCATTTACACATATCCTGTACAATGACTCGTTCCATATCATTTCGAAAAAAAAAATTGTTCAAATTATGTGTTGAACATCTAACACACAGCTACACACACGCGACTTCTATGGACGCAGCCATTGTAAATGTGGAAACATGTACAATGGTTCAGTCCACTACTCCTCTGCATTAACTTACATGTGGAAACATGTCCCTGCACAGTGTCGGAGCGTGTGTGGAGCTGTCTGATCGCTACGAGCTTCGTGGTTCACCGACCCAAGACAAAGTTGAGTAGTGGTTTCAAGTACCCAAGCCACGTCGATTCATGCTGTGGTCCGTATCGGTGGTTCGCTGTTGGGGAGGTTTTCCTGTGAGCAACACCGCGTGTTTGTATTGCTGAAATTTAGCCGCCATGCGGTGCAATTAACTATATTGGTTGACCACAATTGAAGTGCAACAGCGGAATTTTCTGCCTTGTGGCCGTTAGTATTTTGGTTACCTGCCCTGGCCACTGACGTAAATTCAGGCAGTGTTCCTTTTGGGTGAAGCTAACTATATTACCATAATTCAAATTCAAGAGTACCAGCGGAACTTTCTGCCTTGTGGCCGTTAGTGTTCTGGTTACCTGCCCTGGGCACTAATGTAATTTTAGGCAGCGTCCTTTCCTCACCTGTTGTCGCTGTCCAACATGGTGTGTAGTTTTGACAGCTTAATACATATTTCATTGTGGATACCACGTACGTAACTTCTGTGTTTTTGAGTTCTCATGTACTGATTGGTGGCAAGCAAGTCGTTTTGCCAGTTGGTCTGTGGCTGTCCCCTGTTGGGTTCCGACGGATCAAGTGTAGCTGGGATCACCACCTGTCTCATCTAAGTGAACGAGGGCAGAGCGACCTCACTGGAGGATTCTGAGTGCCGTTTTTTTCATCGTCCTCCTCACCGGTGTTTAATTGTCTGTTTATAATCTATCATAGCCAATGATTTAAAAAATTCTTGCTTTTACTCGATTTTCTGTATTTTTTAATTTTGGAAAATCAACTGCGGGCTTTCTGCCACTTAAATCCTTATTCTCAAAACATTGCGGCCTTCTGCCTTTGAAAGGTTATGGTAATTTATTTTAAAATCTTGAAAATTTTATTGTGGGCCTACAGCCGTTAGTATTGCATGTTGTTTATTGTTTGTCTATTCACCCTTGCCTTGAGGCTCTCAGTCTCACTGTGTATATATATTATTATTATTATTATTATTATTATTATTATTATAACGATTGTTCCCCTTTAGTAGAGCGATTGAACTTGAATTCATAATTCCATCTTCGGATGTTTTTCTTCTTTGCTTCCCAAAACCACCGCATCCTCTCAGAATGCTCCTTCTTCCGTTCCTCTGTCCATTTTTTACCAGGCTGACGCGATGTTCTTTCCCCAAACTTCACACTTGTGATTTTATGCCGGCACTCGGTGCGATCTTCGAGATTTTTATGTTGATCTGCTGTAGATCCCTCTGGACTTCTTTCAGCCATTCTGTGCCACATTTACTCCTTGTTATAATATTGAATAATTTCTTTGCTGTTCTGGAGTCCTCCATCCTGTAGATGTGTGTATAAAATTTGGTTCGGCGCTTTCTGATTTCATCTGTTACTATGTTGATCTTTCAATAGAGTTCGTTTTGTGGTCTCTTCATCCAAATGCCATTTTTGTTGATTGGACCGTAAATCTTCCTGAGAATTTTTCTTTCCTGCTTTTCTATTTCCTTAATTTTTGAATGACCATGAATCACCATTGTTTTAACTGCATAGATTGCTTCTGGAAGAATCAATGTTGTATAGTGCCTTAATTTTGCGTCTGTCGAAATGCACTTCTTGTTGTAATGCGTCCATGTTAGCTTGTAGGCCTTCTGGAGCTTGGTGATTCTTTGTTCATTGGCAGTTCGGTTTAATCCTGAGGACTGTATAGTTTCACCGAGGTATTTAAAATGGCAGAATTGTGCAATTTTACTATATTTTGTTATTAAAGGGGATTTATTTTCTGGCTGCCTTTCCATATACTGGGTTTTTTCATAAGATATCTGTAGTCCGGTTTTTTGTGAAATTTCATGTAGTTTTCCCATTGCGTGAATCGCTTCTGTTCTGTTATTGGTGATAATTGCAATATCGTCAGCGAAAGCAAGGCACTTGACTTTAATTCGGTTCTCTTTCTTGATACCAATTTGGATACCCTTTACGTGAGGTTCCCATTCCCTGATTATCATTTCTAGAACAATACTGAAAAGGACTGGGGATAGTCCGTCCCCCTGTCGGACTCCAGATTTGATTTCGAAGGGTTCTGATACTTCGCCCATGAATTTCACTTTGGCCGTTGTTCCTGTAAGTGTCTGTTCTGTGATTTTCCGTGTCTTTCGGTCGATCCCAAATTCTTCCATGATTTTAAACAGGGTTCCACGGTCCACTGAATCATATGCTTTCCTGAAGTCGATGAATGTAACTACTGTGTTTCTGCATTTCCTCATTTGTAATATTGTCTTTAAGCACCAGATCTGTTCCGCACATGAGCGTCCTTTTCTGAATCCGGCCTGGTATTCACCAATTAGTGTATCTGCTTGGGATTCTATCCTGTTTAAAAGCGCTTTGGAAAGGATTTTGTAAGCGACTGGGAGCAGGGAAATTCCTCTTTAAATGTTCATGTCTGTCTTGTCGCCCTTTTTGTGTAGCGGGTGAATTAGAGCGCATTTCCAGTCCTCTGGTGCCTGCTCCGTTATCCATATGGATGACATTATATGGTGTAATTTCTGCATAAGTATAGGATCATTTAGTTTCCAGAACTCAGCAATGATCCCATCTACTCCTGGTGCTTTGTTATTTTTCAACTGCTTGACTATCTCCATAATTTCTTCAAGATCCGGGGCATGTGAGTCTGGGTGTGTGAATACTGGAGAAGAGAAGACAAGTTTCTCTTGGGGTGGTTCGCTGTTGAGGAGGGAACTGAAATATTGGGCTAAGATTTTGCAGTTATTTTTCGGGTTGGTTTCCAAAGAGCCATCGGGTTTCTTGTATATATATATATATATATATATATATATATATATATATATGTTAATTATTTTATTTGCAATTTTAACTGCACGTTTTACCGCTTGAGAATTATCTTGTTGCTTTAAAATTTCTTGTTTGGAGGCCTTCAGCCGTGACATAATTGCATTTTCGAAACTCGTAATTCTAAAGGTTCGGCTATCTGCTGTTTTGGTTTAAAGGTGTTATTAGATTACAATAAATTACAATTTTGAGTGAACCTGACCTACACCTTATTTGGCCCTTTCCACAATTTTAATGGGGATTTTCGCCTACTTATACGCAGTAGGTTACACTTACTAACATTGAGAGATAACTGCCAGTCATTACGCCACGCATTTATTTTCTGCAAATCCTCATTGGTTTGTTCACAACTTTCGTGTGATACTACTTTCCTGTAGGGACTACAGCATCATCGGCAGTCTAATACCGCTGTCAGTACCATCAACCAGATCGTTTATATAAATCGTAAAAAGCAGCGGACTTACTACACTGCCCTGGGGCACACCTGAAGTTACGCTTGTTTCAGTTGAATTCTTCCCATTCAGGACGACGTACTGCTCTCTGTCAGTTAAACTTTCTATCCAACCGCATGTGTCATTGGATAGATGGTAAGCGCGTACTTTTTGGAGCAAGCGACAGTGCGAAAATGAGTTGAACACGTTTCGAAAGTTGAGGAATATGGAATCAACCTGGGAGCCGGTATCTAGAGCCTGTTGTAAGATTATCGCACGTCAATAAAATTACAGGTATATCAGTAAAATTTAGCTTCTCTTCAAAGGAACACTGTGGACGTTTTCTCCTTCTGTGAAATCACACGGCGGTTATGCCTCCTCCCATTCTTAATTTTTTTAAAGTAAATGGAACATTCACTGCTACTGCAGTTTGCGAAATGCTGCCACCATTCTGCAATACAAGTGACATACCATACAGACGAGATGTGGGGCAAAGTCTTGCACATTCACCTACACGCTTACCACCTCATGTAATAGGTCACACCACATGGGAACAGGTTGATTACTGTGTCTGTAGTTCTGTACCGACTCTTACTCTATGTGCGTGTTTTAATTTCTAACTACAGGCCTTATTCTTAAAACAGTACTGATAGCAGTTCCCACTTTCTATAATAAACCAATATTTCAAAGCAATGGAACTTTCACGAATAAACATTACTAGTTTTAAAAAACTTTAATGTCAAAATCAAAAATTATAGCACTGCCGCTATGGAAAACTGATAAGCCGGTCTTTGTACCTGTTTATCAGCAAAAAATGAAAAAAAAGCCCATGCTGTAACTGACACTAAAAATACCAAAAAGAATCGGTCATGCAGACTAAAATACCGGTATCGATTTTAATCTGTCGGTTTTTCCAACCCTAATACAATCTAATAAAGTTAGAATACAACATTAATGGTGTGGTATTTAACACAGTCACGTCGATTAAATATTTGGGTGTAACGTGGAATGTGATATGAAATCGAACGAGCACTGAAGGTAGGTAGCAGAGAAGGCGAATGCTGAACATCGGTTTATTGAGAGAATTTTTGGAAAGTATGGTTTATCTGTGAAGGAGACTGCGTATACAACACTTGTGCGACTCGTTCTTGAAGACTGCACCAGTGTTTTGGATCCCCATGAGGCAAGATTAAACCAAGACATGGAAGCAATTCAGAGGCAGGCTGCTAGCTCTGCTATCGGAAGTTTCGATCAACACCCGTGCGTTATGGTTACGCTCTGTGAACCCACGTGGGTATCATTGGACGGAAGATGATGTCCTCTTCGCTAAACACTATTGGATTTATTGTGATTCAGCGCATAATTTTTTCCGCTTTCCCTCTATGGGTCTATGCGGTATAAGTCTTCACTCGGCGTCTCTTGGAGCACCAAACACTTACGCCACCTTGGTTACGCAAACACCCATAATACGAACACCAACAATTTTCCCACGTTCGAAGTCACTTACCTCCGACATAAAGCATTCACAATTACACTGAACACTGTTCTCTTCATGGACGAACCTTTTAACGTATTGAGAACATTGCACATGGGCCGTTCGTGGTCAAACAAACAGCGTAACCTGCAGGCTTGGCTAGCATACGCCTTTATGTTCAAGACTGCATCCTCGCGATGTTTCCATATTTTGGTCCAATAGTTGAACATTTCTATGTAGAACAGCGGGCAAGAACCGTTGACGTCAAACAGACGAATGTTGGAGATATAACTCAGTCACGACTTCTTGGTTAGTTGTAGTCGTCCACAGTTGTCCTCTTGGATTAGATCAGTTAACACGGCGCTTGAAACAGGGAAGTAAAGTGGCAACGTTGCCTGTTGACAGTACGTTACAAACTGTAAGAAGGGTTGGTTGCACTGAATAGCAGGAATTGGCTCAACAACGGTCGCTGCAGCGGAGGCACGCGCCTGCCACAACACGACGATAGGCAACCCGCCAAACAACCTGCCGACGGATGTCGAATAGGGATGGATACTAAGTTACATTCTCTACAGACGAATGGAACAACTGGTAGAAGCAGACTTCGGGAAGATCAGTCTCGATTCCGTAGAAATGTGGGAACACGTGAGGCAATACTGACCCTACGACTTATCTTAGAAAAAAGATTAAGGAAAGGCAAACGTACGTTTCTAGGATTTGTAGACTCAGAGAAAGCTTTTGACAATGTTGATTGGAATACTCTCTTTCAAATTCTGAAGGTGAAGGGGTAAAACACAGGGAGCGAAAGCCTATTTACAATTTGTACAGGAACCACATGGCAGTTATAAGAGCCGAGGGGCATGAAAGGGAAGCAGTGGTTGGGAAGGGAGTGAGACAGGGTTGTAGCCTATCCCCGATGTTATTCAACCTGTATATTGAGCAAGCAGTAAAGGAAACAAAAGAAAAGTTCGGAGTAGGAATTAAAATCCATGGAGAAGAAATACAAACTTTGAGGTTCGCCGATGACATTGTAATTCTGTCAGAGACGGCAAAGGACTTGGAAGAGCAGTTGAACGGAATGGACAGTGTCTTGAAAGGAGGGTATAAGATGAACATCAACAAAATCAAAACGAGGATAATGGAATGTAGTCGAATTAAATCGGGTGATGCTGAGGGAATTAGATTAGGAAATGAGACACTTAAAGTAGTTAAGGAGTTTTGCTATTTGGGGAACTCATGATGGTCGAAGTAGAGAGGACATAAAATGTAGACTGGCAATGGCAAGGAAAGCGTTTCTGAAGAAGAGAAATTTGTCAACATCGAGTATAGATTTAATTGTGAGGAAGTCGTTTCAGAAAGTATTTGTAAGGAGGGTAGCCATGTATGGAAGTGAAACATGGACGACAAATGGTTTGGAGAAGAAGAGAATAGAAGCTTTCGAAATGTGGTGCGACAGAAGAATGCTGAAGATTAGATGGGTAGATCACATAACTAATGAGGGCGTATTGAATAGGATTGGGGAGAAGAGGAGTTTGTGACACAACTTGACTAGAAGAAGGGATCGGCTGGTAGGACATGTTCTGAGGAATCAAGGGATCAACAATTTAGTACTGGAGTGCAGCGTGGAGAGTAAAAATCGTAGAGGGAGACCAAGAGATGAATACACTAAGCAGATTCAGAAGGATGTAGGCTGCAGTAGGTACTGGGAGATGAAGAAGCTTGCACAGGACAGAGTAGCATGGAGAGCTGCATCAAACCAGTCTCAGGACCGAAGACCACAACAACACCAACAATGTTACATACAGTGAGTATGTTTGTTTTGTTTCAGGGCGCAAAAACAACTAGGGTCATACGCGCCTAAGTCAAAACAGCAGAACACAAAGACACATATGAGTTAAGAAACGACCAAGCGGGGTGGCGCAGTGGTTAGCACACTGGACTCGCATTCGGGAGGACGACGGTTCAATGCCGCATCCGGTCATCCTGATTTAGGTTTTCCCTGATTTCCCTAAATCGCTCTGGGTAAATGCCGGGATGGTTCCTTTGAAAGGGCACGGCCGACTTCCTTCCCCGTCCTTCCCTAATACGATGAGACCGATGACCTCGCTGTCTGGTCTCCTCCCCCACAACATCCCAACCCAAGTTAAAAAAACGACTATACGTCAATCCCGATTGGTATAAGAGACGACAGCTAGAAACGGGGATATGGAGAATGGGCTACATAAGATACCACACAGAAACAGAGCTCCAAAACTAAAAATTAAACGGCTTTCGCCATATTGCTTTGACGGATCAAAAAGTAAAACGCGGTCGACAGACCGCGCATCATTGTGTAAAACGGCCGATAAATCAGACGGCAAACAGATGTGGGAACGTAAACGGTTGAGAAATGGGCATCTCGTGAGTAAGTGGCGGACTGTTAAAGCATGTGCGCAAGGTGTACAATGTGGCGGGGTAACGTCAAATGATGATAACTAAAATGGCAGTGCCCAATACGCAGCCTAGATAAAATGACCTCCTCCCGGGGGGGGGGGGGGGGGGGGGGGCGACGGGCAAGAGCAGGTCGTCCAAGCCGCTGGGAGAGGCTTAATAAGTCGCAGCTTATTCCCGTGAAGGCAGGACCAATGGTGATGCCAAAGGGACAGTGACTATGTTGCATATTATAATGACAGTATGTTCTAATATCAGGTAATAATTTTCGTAGCTTATTACATCCTTCATCCTTCTATCAATATGTGTAACATCTTATTCTTAGCTCTAATGTCTTCGTTCATAGTAACTGACGGAAAGTCATCGAGTAAAATTGAAATGATTTCTGGCGTTCCCTAAGGTAATGTTATAGGCCCTCTGCTGTTACGTATTGATACAAACGATTTAGGAGACAATGTGAACAGCCATCTTAGGCTGTTTGCAGATGATGCTGTCGATTATCATCAAGTAAAGTCATCAGAAGATCAAAACAAATTACGAAACGATTTAGAGAAGATATCTGTATGGTGCGGCAATTTGGCAATTGATCCTAGATAATGAAAAGTGTGAGGTCATCCACATGAGTGCTAAAAGAAATCCGTTAAATTTCGGTTACACGATAAACCAGTCAAATCTAAAGCCCATAAATTCAACTGAACACCTAGGAATTACAATTACGAACAACTTACATTGGGAAGAACACATAGGAAATGCTGTTCGCTCAAACTGTCCAGAATGTTGTTCAAACGAATCGCCAACAATTATGGCCCACAGTCATGACATCGTTGTTTGGGAACAACAAAAAAATGGTTCAAATGGCTCTGAGCACTATGCGACTCAACTTCTGAGGTCATCAGTCGCCTAGAACTTAGAACTAATTAAACCTAACTAACCTAAGGACATCACACACATCCATGCCCGAGGCAGGATTCGAACCTGCGACCGTAGCGGTCACGCGGTTCCAGACTGAAGCGCCTTTAGCCGCACGGCCACACCGGCCGGCCTCTTGGGAACAACATCAATGGCTTCAAACTGTCTCCACGTCGCCGAACATGACCACGTCCAGTCTGGATTCAGATGGACCAGAGAACCCAATCCATTCCATGTAAACACAGCCCACACCACTTTGGAGCCACCACCAGTTTGCACAGTGCCTTGTTGACAACTTGCGCCCGTGAGTTCGACGGGTCTGCACCGCACTCGAAATTTACCATAAGCTTTTAGCAACTGAAACTGGGACTTATCTGATCAGACCATGGTGTTTCCGGTCGTCTGAGGTCCAACCGGTATGGTCACGAGCCCACGCGAGGCGCTGTCTTAGCAAAAGCATTTGCGTGGGTAGTCTGCTGACATAGCCCATTAGGGGGAGTTTCAACGCCATACATACATACATAACATACATACATAACATACATTGATTTTTGTTCCATAGATCATGACTACGACATTTCGTAATCATGTGGAACGTGTCATTTTAACATAAGTTTTCTTTACACAAAATAATTAATTAATTAATTAATTAATTATTTTTTTTACAGTTACTACTTCATCTCTAAGAATTCATCTATTGAGTAGAAGGAGTTGTCATTCAGAAATTCTTTTAATTTGCTTTTAAATGTTGGTTGGCTATCTGTCAGACTTATAATACTATTTGGCAAATGACTAAAAATTTTTGTGGCAGCATACTTCACCCCTTTCTGTGCCAAAGTGAGATTTACTCCAGAATAGTGAATATCATCCTTTCTTCTAGTGTTGTAGCTATGCACTTCGCCGTTATTTTTGAATTGGGGTGGATTAATAATGACAAATTCCATAAGTGAATATACGCATCCATCCTGACAATGTTAAATTTAGTGACTTGGCTTCCCTCTATTTTAGGAACCACTGTAGCCATCGATATGAAACTTTTACAAGACATTATGTTCTGAGTCTACTGAACTACAATAATTACATTTCAACCACTGGTTTCGGAAATACAATTTTTTAATTCCACGGTTAACATTTTGTGTACTTTCTGTACGTTATCCTAAATAATTTTAATTATACATAACATTATGTTCTTATTTTAGTTCAGTAGACTCAGTATATGTATGTTATTACTCCCTGAAAATTTGAATACTCTACTCGAATAATTTCTGAGATTTAGGGAAAAATGTAACAGAAAATGTAAATTTTCAGGAACGGCTTCTAAAGTATCAAAAGAAACTTACTTATATACGCTTAATTTTTTATTTTTAGTCGCTCAGAAGCACCCTGCACCATACCGTATATCATCCTCTTGATCTTTTTCCAAGTTTTTTCTTCTTTTCTTCTTTCTCGACTCCTTAGTGGCCAACTGTGCTGCATACTCTGCTTTATCAATGCGAACCTTGTCCACCCGATCACGTTCTGTGATGCAGTTTGCTCCAGGATTAATTCCCATATGCTGCAGCACTTTCACCCTACCAATGTTGCCATCATTATAAGCAATAACAGCATCACTGGCCCCCACCACTTAAGTGTATTTCAAACAAAAAAATTTTTGGTAAGCGAGTCCACATAAGATTTTTGAAGGACTCATTGGGATTTTGAGTCTCAGCATGACCCTTCTTCAGTAATTCAGGATTTGCCAGGTCTCGGTAAATAGGTTTTATGACATCCGCGACTGCTGCTGGGATGGAATGTTTATGACTGTACGAACTGCTTGAGTACTGGGCATTGCGGTAATTGCACCATGACTCAGGTCCAGGAGGGAAAGGTGGTGTTCTGGTTTTTCATCAGTTGACAGTCTGTGGAAGAAGGTAGCCCATACTGCCTGCTTCATTTTCAACAAATCCTCAGTATTATCTCTAATTGCCATCCCATAATACTGCTGTAGTTCATCAATCATTTTGTCTGTCAGCCTGCCTCTTATGGTTTTACCATCAGAAGATTTCTTGTCTCTTGTTTCAACTTCCTCAACCTGGTACCCATCCTCTTCTTGACATAAACTTTATAACACAGCAATCAACAGCCTTCTATATACAAAAATTACGATTTTATTAGATCTTGAAGTAATGCACATAAAAATTTTAACATTTTCAACTGGTGTAGATTATATTTTAAAAAATAAAATAAAATACTTCGCATGTAACTTTATAAGTGATATAGATATCATTTTATTCGGAAAATTGTACATTTTATATAGAGATAAAAATCCGAAAATCTGAAAAAATTTTGCATTCTAACTCCACTTAACGTCAAATTTCAACGCAGTGTCCTAACGGATACGTTCGTCGTGCGTCCCACCCCACATCGAACTCTATGGTTTTTTAACACAGTGTTGTCCGACCCCGGTAGCTGAGTGGTCAGCGCGACAGACTGTCAATCCTAAGGCCCCGGGTTCGATTCCCGCCTGGGTCGGAGATTTTCTCCGCTCAGGGACTGGGTGTTGTGTTGTCCTAATCATCATCATTTCATCCCCATCGACGCGCAAGTCGCCGAAGTGGCGTCAAATCAAAAGACTTGCACCAGGCGAACGGTCTACCCGACGGGAGGCCCTCGTCACACGACATTATTAACGCAGGGTTGCTTGTCTTTTAGCACTGACCACTCCAGGCAGACGCCTCAGCTCTCCGTCGTTAAACGAAAGCCATCGGCGAATGCGCTGGCCGTGGCGAGAGGTAATGCCTAAAACTTGATATTCTCGACACACTATTGACACTATGGATCTCGAAATATTGAAATCCCTAACGATTTCCGAAATGGACTGTCCCGTGGCTCTAGCTCCAACTGCCATTCCGCTTTCAAAGTCTTAATTCCAGTCGTGCAGCCATAGTCACGTCGGAAACCTTTTCACATGAATCACCTGACTACAGATGGCAGCTCCGCCAATGCACTGCTCTTGTATACCTCGTGTACACGATACTGCCGTCATCTGTATGTGCAAATTTTTAACAACATAGTTGTGTGGAGATAACAGAGATTGGTTTATTTACAATCAATTATTCAAAATGAAAGTCACAATTGTATTATTCATTCTGCCGCCAACCGGTTTCAACCCGCGATGGGGTCATCTTCAGGGCAACTTACACTGTAAAGTTATAATATTAGTAAGTAACCATGTACGTCATCTACAAGCAATTAATCAAAGTTACATACGTAAACAGATTTTCATACCCATTTGGTCGGTCGCTGGAGTCGTCACCCTTATTTATTATGTCTTATATTACAACTGGAACAAACTTTAAAGTTTACGATTTCTTGCTTAAGCATGTAACTACCGTTGTTCACCTTGTAGGGCGTTACCGTCTGCCCACGTGTTGTTGGTCGTTATTTAAGCTCATGCAGAGAACCAACCATGCATAGTTACCAACCGTGCACAGGCAGGGTGACGACTCCAGCGACCGACCAAATGGGTATAAAAATCTGTTTATTTATGTAACTTTGGCTAATTGCCTGTAGATTACGTACATGATTACTTACTACACTACTGCCCATTAAAATTGCTACACCAAGAAGAAATGCAGATGATAAACGAGTATTCATTGGACAAATATATTATACTAGAACTGACATGCGACTACATTTTCACGCAATTTGGGTGCATAGATCCTGAGAATTCAGTACCCGAACAACCACCTCTGGCCGTAATAACGGCCTTGATACGCCTGGGCACTGAGTTAAACAGAGCTTGGATGGCGTCTACAGGTACAGCTGCCCATGCAGCTTCAACACGATTCCACAGTTCATCAAGATTAGTGACTGGCGTATTGTGACGAGCCAGTTGCTCGGCCACCATTGACCACACGTATTCAATTGGTGAGACATCTGGAGAATGTGCTGGCCACGGCAGCAGTCGAACATTTTCTGTATCCAGAAAGGCCCGTACAGGACCTACAACATGCGGTCGTGCATTATCCTGCTGAAATGGAGGGTTTCGCAGGGATCTAATGAAGGGTAGAGCCACAGGTCGTAACACATCTGAAATGTAACGTCCACTGTTCGAAGTGCCGTCAATGCGAACAAGAGGTGACCGAGACGTGTAACCAAATGGCAACCCATTCCATGACGCCGGGTGATACGCCAGTATGGCGATGATGAATACACGCTTCCAATGTGCGTTCACCGCGATGTCGCAAAACACGGATGGGACCATCATGATGTTGTAAACAGAACCTGGTTTCATCCGAAAATATGTGGTTTTGCTATTCGTACACCCAGTTTCGTCGTTGAGTACGCAATCGCAGCCGCTCCCGTCTGTGATGCAGCGTCGAGGGTAATCGCACCGTGGTCTCCGAGTTGATAGTCCATGCTGCTGCAAACGTCGTCGAACTGTTCGTGCAGATGGTTGTTGTCTTGCAAACGTCCCCATCTGTTCACTCGGGGATCGAGACGTAGCTGCACGATCCGTTACAGCCACGCGGATAAGATGCCTGTCATCTCGACTGCTAGTGATACGAGGCCGTTGGCATCCAGCACGGCGTTCCGTATTAGCCTCCTGAACCCACCGATTCCATATTCTGCTAACAGTCATTGGATCTCGACCAACGCGAGCAGCAATGTCGCAACACGATAAACCGCAATCGCTATAGGCTACAACCCCGCCTTTATCAAAGTCGGAAACGTGATGGTACGCATTTCTCCTCCTTACACGAGGCCTCACAACAACGTTTCACCAGGCAACGCCGGTCAACTGCTGTTTGTGTATGAGAAATCAGTTGGAAACTTTCCTCATGTCAGCACGTTGTAGGTGTCGCCACGGGCGCCAACCTTGTGTGAATGCTCTGAAAACCTAATCATTTGCATATGACAGCATCTTCTTCCTGTTGGTTAAATTTCGCGTCTGTAGCACGTCATCTTCGTGGTGCAGCAATTTTATTGGCCAGTAGTTTAATATTATAACTTGACAGTAAATTGCCCTGAAGATAACCCCATCGCGGGTTGAAACTGGTTGGCGGCAGAATAAATAATGCGATTGTGACTGTCATATTGAATAATTGATCTGTATGTGTGCATATTGCTATACCGCGACTTTTGTCACCTGAGTGTGTATCGATTGTCAGTGCTGCCAACTGCCATGTGTCAGTGCACGACGACGCCAACCGTGACTGAGCGGGTAACATCGCTACAGCACAAATTAAAAAAAAAAAAAAAAAAAAATGGAGAAAGCTTTTATCCAGCAGTGGATGTGAAATGGGTGATGACAGCGGTGTTTGTGGTGGTGGCGATCACGAGTAAGAGAGATGGATGAGGAGGGTTGTATGGGCGCACGACGGCAAGCTCTTCAGCGCCTGCTCGGTGACAGATTGAAACGGGTGTCAAGAAAATACTCAGAACCGTAAGACAAAACAGAACGTAAAACACAGGTAACAAGCTTGGAAAAATATGTGCCGACCCACACCGAAGCGTGGGACAAAGCATGCCACCAGCAGTAAAACGTGGACAACCCAAGAAGGAAGTAATGGAGGGAGCTAAAGCAGATGGAAGTGGCTGGGTGACCGCTAGGAATAAAGGGAGGAGCCAACCACTGTGCAATACACTAAAACCTCCAGCCTAAAAGTTTAGATCAGAGTCCAAACACATCACAAAACTTTAACACCCGAGACACACAAGACTCATCATTAGCTAAAACAGAAGGCAGATCCCCATCAACTTGTGCGTCTGCCAGTGCATCACGGTATGTAATGCAGTCTGTTAAAATGTGCCGGACAGAGATGTGCAGACCACAGGCATCACAAAACGGGGGTTCCCCCCGCCGTAATACACTCCTGGAAATTGAAATAAGAACACCGTGAATTCATTGTCCCAGGAAGGGGAAACTTTATTGACACATTCCTGGGGTCAGATACATCACATGATCACACTGACAGAACCACAGGCACATAGACACAGGCAACAGAGCATGCACAATGTCGGCACTAGTACAGTGTATATCCACCTTTCGCAGCAATGCAGGCTGCTATTCTCCCATGGAGACGATCGTAGAGATGCTGGATGTAGTCCTGTGGAACGGCTTGCCATGCCATTTCCACCTGGCGCCTCAGTTGGACCAGCGTTCGTGCTGGACGTGCAGACCGCGTGAGACGACGCTTCATCCAGTCCCAAACATGCTCAATGGGGGACAGATCCGGAGATCTTGCTGGCCACGGTAGTTGACTTACACCTTCTAGAGCACGTTGGGTGGCACGGAATACATGCGGACGTGCATTGTCCTGTTGGAACAGCAAGTTCCCTTGCCGGTCTAGGAATGGTAGAACGATGGGTTCGATGATGGTTTGGATGTACCGTGCACTATTCAGTGTCCCCTCGACGATCACCAGTGCTGTACGGCCAGTGTAGGAGATCGCTCCCCACACCATGATGCCGGGTGTTGGCCCTGTGTGCCTCGGTCGTATGCAGTCCTGATTGTGGCGCTCACCTGCACGGCGCCAAACACGCATACGACCATCATTGGCACCAAGGCAGAAGCGACTCTCATCGCTGAAGACGACACGTCTCCATTCGTCCCTCCATTCACACCTGTCGCGACACCACTGGAGGCGGGCTGCACGATGTTGGGGCGTGAGCGGAAGACGGCCTAACGGTGTGCGGGAACGTAGCCCAGCTTCATGGAGACGGTTGCGAACGGTCCTCGCCGATATCCCAGGAGCAACAGTGTCCCTAATTTGCTGGGAAGTGGCGGTGCGGTCCCCTACGGCACTGCGTAGGATCCTACGGTCTTGGCGTGCATCCGTGCGTCGCTGCGGTCCGGTCCCAGGTCGACGGGCACGTGCACCTTCCGCCGACCACTGGCGACAACATCGATGTACTGTGGAGACCTCACGCCCCACGTGTTGAGCAATTCGGCGGTACGTCCACCCGGCCTCCCGCATGCCCACTATACGCCCTCGCTCAAAGTCCGTCAACTGCACATACGGTTCACGTCCACGCTGTCGCGGCATGCTACCAGTGTTAAAGACTGCGATGGAGCTCCGTATGCCACGGCAAAGTGGCTGACACTGACGGCGGCGGTGCACAAATGCTGCGCAGCTAGCGCCATTCGACGGCCAACACCGCGGTTCCTGGTGTGTCCGCTGTGCCGTGCGTGTGATCATTGCTTGTACAGCCCTCTCGCAGTGTCCGGAGCAAGTATGGTGGGTCTGACACACCGGTGTCAATGTGTTCTTTTTTCCATTTCCAGGAGTGTAGAAAGCTATGTGTGAGAGGACAGTGCCCGATCCGAAGACGTGTGAGGGCCACTTCCTCCCGCCTGAGCAACAGGCAGCAGGGACGCGACGGTCGAGTTGTTGACTTCCTGGGGATACGCTGCGCCCACACGCCTGCGCCGTCTGCAGCTCATACAAAACTAAGTACTCAAAAACATAAGCAATGCTCCACGATACACACGCGACGCAAGCCTTCACCGGGAATACCGACTTGAGACTCTCACGGAGGTAATCCACGAACTCACCACAAGACTATACAGAAACTCCAGACATTCGCAGAATCCGTTTATTCTGAATCTGGGGAACTACGACCACAACCATAGATAGAACCACAAAAGACCAAAAGACATACTTGTAAGGACCTAACATCTATGGCCAAGCACACGCAAACACAACGGTACAGGTGAACCCCTGTTAATCAGACGCCATTACTGGATATCCAGTTGGAACACATTGCCGAATAACTGGCACAATTCTATCGCGTTGGAATGAAGCCTCATCCGTAAAGAGAACATTTGCACTGAAATGAGGATTGACACATTGTTGGATGAACCATTTGCAGAAGTGTACCCGTGGAGGCCAATCAGCTGCTGATAGTGCCTGCACACGCTGTACATGGTACGGAAACAACTGGATCTCCCGTAGCACTCACCATACAGTGACGTGGTCAACGTTACCTTGTACAGCAGCAACTTCTCTGACGCTGACATTAGGGTTATCGTCAACTGCACGAAGAATTGCCTCGTCCATTGCAGATGTCCTCGTCGTTCTAGGTCTTCCCCAGTCGCGAGTCATAGGCTGGAATGTTCCGTGCTCCCTAAGACTCCGATCTATTGCTTCGAACGTCTTCCTGTCGGGACACCTTCGTTCTGGAAATCTGTCTAGATACTAACGTACCTCGCCACGGATATTGCCCCGTGCTAATCCATACATCAAATGGGCATCTGCCAACTCCGCATTTGTAAACATTGCACTGACTGCAAAACCACGTTCATGATGAACACTAACCTGTTGATGCTACGTACTGATGTGCTTGATGCTAGTACTGTAGGGCAATGAGTCGCATGTCAACACAAGCACCGAAGTCAACATTACCTTCCTTCAATTGGGCCAACTGGCGGTGAATCGAGGAAGTACAGTACATACTGACGAAACTAAAATGAGCTCTAACATGGAAAGTAAGCGTTTCCGGACACATATCCACATAACATCTTTTCTTTATTTGTGTGTGAGGAATGTTTCCTGAAAGTTTGGCCGTACCTTTTTGTAACTCCCTGTATAACGATCTTGATTCTTTCAGGAATGCAGCGGCTGCAGCAACTGGGATATATCGCCATCGCTTGCCACGGTAATGGTGCATAATACCCATACTAACAAATCCAACCATCCCACTGTCGCACAGTTTTTTTCCCACGGCACGAGCCTTGGCACTTTTCCCCCTCTGCTCTTCAAATTGCTACCCTCATTCGCGTTTCGTCCACTATCACCTGATGGACCGTGTTAATGCGTAGTCTTAAAAATGTTTCAAATGGCTCTGAGCAGTATAGGACTCAACTTCTGAGGTGATAAGTCTCCCAGAACGTAGAACTACGTAAACCTAACAAACCTAAGGACATCACACACATCCATGGCCGAGGAAGGATTCGAACCTGCGATCGTAGCAGTGGCGCGGTTCCGGACTGAAGCGCCTAGAACCGCTCGGCCACTCTGGCCGGCGCGCAGTCTTTCCCAGACGCACGGATAACATCACAGCCCAGCATCCTGTGATCCACCTATCAGATAACTATATATATGAAGACAGTAACTGTTCTCGAAAGAGCAGAATACTGTTGATGACAGTGCAGCTTTTCCCTGGAATAAATGATGACTAACTTAAACCCTCAGCTGCCGACAGATGTTGTTGATATACCTCGATGTGAACAGTTGAAAATGTGTGCCCCGACCGGGACTCGAACCCGGGATCTCCTGCTTACATGGCAGACGCTCTATCCATCTGAGCCACCGAGGACACAGATGAAGAGCGCGACTGCAGGGACTTATCCCTTGCACGCTTCTCGTGAGACTCACATTCCCAACTCTCCACAATTCTACATATGTAATGTACCTAATAGACATTTGTCCATCCACTCGTTACTCGCGCACGCTTTGGCGATTCCCGTAAGAGTTTGGGCAACCTGTGCGCATTTACACAGACGAAGGTCAATGGCTGGGTAACCTTTAACTATGCATGAATATAGTAACTGTTCTCGAAAGAACAGATACCATTGATGACAGTACAGCTTCTCTAGAATAATTAATTGAAACACTCAGCTGCCGACAGATGTTGTCGATATACCTCAGTGGGACCAGCTGAAAATGTGCGCCCCGACTGGCTCTCGAACCCGGGATCTCCTGCTCATATGGCAGACGCTCCATGCATCTGAGCCACCGAGGACACGGGGAGCGTGCAAGGGTAAGTCCCTGCAGTCGCGCTATTCATCTGTGTCCTCGGTGGCTCAGATGGATAGAGCGCCTGCCATGTAAGCAGGAGATACCGGGTTCGAGTCGCGGTCGGGGCACACATTTTCAGCTGTCCACATCGAGGTATATCAACGCCTGTCAGCAGCTGAGGGTTTCAGTTATTCATCATTTATTAGATAACTAACATGTTGAGGGAGGTGACAGTAGAACTGGTCACCACGTTGGCGACCACAACCATAGATGGAAACATAAAAGATCAAAAGACGTACTTGTAAGGACCTAACGTCTATGGCCAAGCACACGCAAACACAACGGTACAGGTGAGCCCCTGTTAATCAGACGCCAGTACTGGATATCCAGCTGGAACACACTGCCGAATAACTGGCACCATGCAGGGAAGCCGTACCGTAAACTGCATGCAAACAAGCTCCACACAGCCCCCACACAGTGAGATGATCTATGGCCGATCTCCCAATACTGTATAAAGATCTTGATTGTTCCAGGAATGCAGCGGCTGCAGCAACTGGGATACATCGCCATCGCGTGCATGCATGATACCAATACTAACAAATCCAACCTTGCATGAACTATCGCAGCTAGTAAGCCACTACTGCTCTTACTACCCATCGCACTGTCGCAGAGGTTTTTTTCCCACGGCACGAGCCTTGGCACTTTTTTCCCCTCTGCTCTTCAAATTGCTACCCTCATTCGCGTTTCGTCCACTATCTATCACCTGATGGTGTTGATGTGTAGTCTCACCCAGACGCACGGACAACATCACAGCCCAGCATCCTGTGATCCACTTATTAGATAACTAACATGTTGACGAAGGTGACAGTAGAACTGGTCACCACGTTCAAATGGCTCTGACAAGGGAACCTCCCCATCGCACCCCCATCAGATTTAGTTATAAGTTGGCACAGTGGATAGGCCATGAAAAACTGAAAACAGATCAACTGAGAAAACAGGAAGAAGTTGTGTGGAACTATGAAAAAATAAGCAAAATATACAAACCGAGTAGTTCATGGGAAGATAAGCAACGTCAAGGAGACTAGGAACGCAGGAACGCCGTGGTCTCGTGGTAACGTGAGCAGCTGCGGAACGAAAGGTACTTGGTTCAAATCTTCCATCGAGTGAAAAGTTTAATTTTTTATTTTCAGTTTATGTGACAAACTCTTATGTTTTCATCACTTTTTTGGGAGTGATTATCACATCCGAAAGAAACCCTAAATCGGTCAAGGTAGAAGAATCTTTTTACCCATTCGCCAAGAGTACAAGTTAGGTGGATCGACAACATATTCCTGTCATGTGACGCACATGCCGTCACCAGTGTCGTATAGAATATATCAGATGTGTTTTCCTGTGGAGGAATCGGTTGACCTATGACCTTGCGATCAAATGTTTTCGGTTCCAATTGGAGAGGCACGTCCTTTCGTCTACTAATCGCACGGTTTTGCGATGCGGTCGCAAAACACAGACACTAAACTTATTACAGTGAACAAAGACGTCAATGAACGAACGGACAGATAATAACTACACAAAAATAAAGAAAATAAAATTTTCACTCGAGGGAAGCTTTGAACCAAGGACCTCTCGTTCAGCAGCTGCTCACGCTACCACGAGACCACGACGCTCCTGAGCTCACTTTGTCCATGATGTTGCCTATGCGACACGTGGACTACTCAGTTTGTGTATTTTGCTTATTTTTTCACAGTTCCACACAACTTCTTCCTGTTTTCTCAACTGATCTGTGTTCAGTGCCAACTTATAACTAAATCTGAGGGGGGTGCGATGGGGAGGTTCCCTTGTGAGCACTATGGGACTTAACATCTATGGTCATCAGTCCCTTAGAACTTAGAACTACTTAAACCTAACTAACCTAAGGACATCACACAACACCCAGTCATCACGAGGCAGAGAAAATCCCTGACCCCACCGGGAATCGAACCCGGGCGCGGGAAGTAAGAACGCTACAGCACGACCACGAGCTGCGGACGTCACCACGTTGGTGCGGACGTGGAGGGGCCCCATCTCTATTTAAAACCAACCGCAATGTATTGGCCGTCACCGCCAGCCATTCTTCCTCCCACAACTCCAAGCACTTCTTATGGAGTTCAGAAATGACACACTGCAAGGAAATTGGACACTGGAGCACACCCTGCTCTCTGCAGGCGTCCTTGGCAGCCCGATCGGCCTGTCCCGATACCGCGCTCATTGTAGCGGTTGTGACAGTGTGCCCATGTGAGTCTCGCTACAGTGGAGTGCCACAGCTCGGTCGGCAGTGTAGTGGCGGTGTCAGATGCCCTCCGCCAGGCACTGCGGCGCCCCCAGTGCCGAGCTGCGCCGTGTGGCGTGGCGCCGCGGACCGCCGTAGTACTACGGCACGACGCCACGCGGCCCTGCTCTGCTGGGATCGATACGGCGCCGAAATTCGGGGCGTGGCCCGGCCCGTGCCGGGGAGTCCCGCTGCTCCACACACCACACCACACCACAGTCCGCCCCTGGTACCTCAGCACGACGGAATGTCATACCTAACGGCCCGGATACGATTCCCGCCTGCGTCGGAGACTTTCTCCGCTCAGGGTTGGTTGCGTTTGGGGTTTCATGGGGGCTAAACATAGAGGTCATCACTCCCCTGTTCCAAACAGACATACGTCCAAAAGGCCTAGACAGTAAAAGCGTAACCTCTGCACCCACAGGGAGGGAACACCATGGGGGTTGTTGTTGTTGTTGTTGTTGTTGTTGTTGTTATTTTTGTTGTCGTCTTCAGTGCTGAGATTGGTTTGATGCAGCTCTCCATGCTACTCTATCCTGTGCAAGCTTCTTCATCTCCCAGTACTTACTGCAACCTACATCCTTCAGAATCTGCTTACAAGGGAACCTCCCCATCGCACCCCCCTCAGATTTAGTTATACTAGGGCTATCCACAAAGTGCATTACGTTTTGGAATTAAAAATAAATAAAGTATTGGAAAATTTTTTATTATATACAGATGAATTCAGCAATAAGATTATATACATTAAAAATGAAACTCTCTACAAGAAAATTGAAAAACTTTCAGATTCTATGCGAAAAAGGAGAATAAATTTTTATGGTCATCTTCTCAGAATGAACTCCAACAGATTAACTAAACAAATCTTTGACTTCTTCCGTAACCGAAAAACGAAGCCCAACTGGTTTAAAGAAACTGAGAAAGACCTAGTGGAATTAAATATTTCAGAAAATTCACTTATTGATCGAACTGCTAAATTAATTACTCAAGATGAAAACATAAGGTTCCAAGACAAATCCACACAAAAGTCCAAATCCTTCATCTCGGAAGAAGGGAGGAGAAGAAGATCAGAAAGAATGAAGAAATACTGGGCCCTAAGAAAAGAACAACGCACAAAGAAATGATTGATCCAGCGTACCCCAAAGAGGGTGAAACGAAAGAAGAAGAAGATGAAAGCCACACTTAAATACTACTTTTCTACATAGTTGCCATTTAAATTAAGGCACTTATCGTAGCGATGGGAAAGCTTGGAAATTCCTTCGTCGTAAAATTCGGCCGCCTGCGGCTTCAACCACGTGGTTACCTCTTCTTTTGGGACAGAAAAGGTGTGATTTTTGTGGATTTCCTGGAAAGAGGCACTACAATAAACTCTCAAAGGTATTGCCAAACTCTGCACAACCTCAGAAGAGCAATACAAAACAAGCGCAGGGGAAAGTTGGGCTCAAAGATCTTGCTGATTCACGACAACGCCCGGGCCCACACGGCAAATGCCACTCGTGAAGTTCTCGAATCTTTTAAGTGGGAGTTGTTTCCTCATCCGCCGTACAGTCCCGACCTGGCACCGAGCGACTTCCACTTATTCCCAGCAATGAAGAAGTGGTTGGCTATGCAGCGTTTTGATGACGACGCACAGCTTCAAGAAAGGGTAACCACGTGGTTGAAGGCGCAGTCGGCCGAATTTTACGACGAAGGAATTTCCAAGCTCGTCCATCGCTACGATAAGTGCCTTAATTTAAATGGCAACTATGTAGAAAAGTAGTATTTAAGTGTGGCTTTCATCTGTATATAACAAAAAAAATTCCAATACTTTATTTATTTTTAATTCCAAAACGTAATGTACTTTGTGGATAGCCCTCGTAAGTTTGCACAGTGGATAGGCCTTGAAAAACTGAACACAGATCAATCGAGAAAACAGGAAGAAGTTGCGTGGAACTATGAAAAAAATTAGCAAAATATACAAACTGAGTAGTCCATGTGGAACATAAGCAACATCAAGGGTAGTGTGAGCTCAGGAGTGCCCGTGGTCCCGTGGTTAGCGTGAGCAGCTGCGGAACGAGAGGTTCTTTGACAAATCTTCCCTCGAGTGAAGAGTTTAATTTTTTATTTTCAGACAACTATCAAAGTTCAGGCACTCACACATAATCAACTTCGCTCTCCAAAATTCCAGGACATGTTCAGATTTGCTTGGACATATGCAGGATTTGACGGTCTACACACGGAAAAATTTGAAAACGTTAAAAACATATGTTTTGACAGAGCTCAGGGAAAACTGTGAATCTGTTGCATTCATTTGTTGCAGTTTATGTGATAAACTCTTATGTTTTCAAAACTTTTTCGGGAGTGATTATCACATCCACAAGAAAGCCTAAATCGGGCAAGGTAGAAGAATCTTTTTACCCATTCGCCAAGTGTACAAGTTAGGTGGGTCGACAAAATATTCCTGTCACGTGACGCACATGCCGTCACCAGTGTCGTATAGAATATATCATACGTGTTTTCCTGAGGTGGAATCGGTTGACCTATGACCTTGCGATCAAATGTTTTCGGTTCCCATTGGAGAGGCACGTGCTTTCGTCTACTAATCGCACGGTTTTGCGGTGAGGTCGCAAAACACAGACACTAAACTTACTACATTGAACAGAGACGTCAATGAACGAACGGACAGCCGGCCGGGGTGCCGAGCAGTACTAGGCGCTAAAGTCTGGAACCGCGTGACCGCTACGGTCGCAGGTTCGAATCCTGCCTCGGGTATGGATGTGTGTGATGTCCTTAGGTTAGTTAGGTTTAAGTAGTTCTAAGTTCTAGGGGACTGATGACCTCAGAAGTTAAGTCCCATAGTGCTCAGAGCCATTTGAACCATTTTTGAACGAATGGACAGATCATAACGTTGCAAAAATAAAGAATGTAAACTTTTCACTCGAGGGAAGACTTGAACTAAGGACCTCTCGTTCCACAGCTTCTCACGCTAACCACGGAAACACGGCGCTCCTGAGATCAGATTTTCCTTGATGTTGCCTATCTTCCGTATGTACTACTCAATTTGCATTTTTTGCTAATTTCTTTCATAGTTCCACACAACTTCTTCCGGTTTTATCGATTGATCTGTGTTCAGCTTTTCAAGGCCTGTCCACTGTGCCAACTTATAACTAAATCTGAGGGGGGGTCAGATGGGGAGGTACCCTTGTTAGTGTATTCATCTCTTGGTCTCCCTCTACGATTTTTACCCTCCACGCTGCCCTCCAATACTAAATTGGTGATCCCTCGATGTCTCAGAACATGTCCTACCAACCGGTCCCTTCTTCTTGTCAACTTTTGCCACAAACTCCTCTTCTCTCCAATTCCATTCAATATCTCCTCATTAGTTATGTGATCTACCCATCTAATCTTCAGCCTTCTTCTGTAGCACCACATTTCGAAAGCTTCTATTCTCTTGGTGTCCAAGCTGTTTATCGTCCACGTTTCACTTCCATACATGGCTACGCTCCATACAAATACTTTCAGAAACGGCTTCCTGACACTTAAATCTATACTCGATGTTAACAAATTTCTCTTCTTCAGAAACGCTTTCCTTGCCATTGCGTCTACATTTTATATCATCTCTACTTCGACCATCATCGGTTATTTTGCTCCCCAAATAGCAAAACTCCTTTACTACTTTAAGTGTCTCATTTCCTAATCTAATTCCCTCAGCATCACCCGACTTGATTCGACTACATTCCATTATCCTCGTTTTGCATTTGTTGTGTTCAACTTATACCCTCCTTTCAAGACACTGTCCATTCCGTTCAATTGCCCTTCCAAGTCCTTTGCTGTCTCCGACAGAATTACAATGTTGTCGGCGAACCTCAAAGTTTTTATTTCTTCTCCATGGATTTTAATACCTACTCCGAATTTTTCTTTTGTTTCCTTTACTGCATGCTCAATATACAGATTGAATAACATCGGGGAGAGGCTACAACCCTGTCTCGCTCCCTTCCCAACCGCTGCTTCCCTTTCATGCCCCTCCACTCTTATAACTGCCATCTGGTTTCTGTACAAATTGTAAATAGCCTTTCGCTCCCTGTATTTTACGCCTGCCACCTTTAGAATATGAAAGACAGTATTCCAGTCAACATTGTCAAAAGCTTTCTCCATGTCTACAAATGCTAGAAAGGTAGGTTTGCCTTTCCTTAATCTTTTTTCTAAGATAAGTCATAAGGTCAGTATTGCCTCACGTGTTCCAACATTTCTACGGAATTCATATTGATCTTCCCCGAGGTCTACCAGTTTTTCCATTCGTCTGTAAAGAATTCGCGTTAGTATTTTGCAGCTGTGGCTTATTACACTGATAGTTCGGTAATTTTCACATCTATCAACACCTGCTTTCTTTGGGATTGGAATTATTATATTCTTCTTGAAGTCTGAGGGTATTTCGCCTGTCTTATACATCTTGCTCACCAGATGGTAGAGTTTTGTCAGGACTGGCTCTCCCATGGCTGTCAGTAGTTCTAATTGAATGTTGTCTACTCCGGGGGCCTTGTTTCGACTCAGGTCTTTCAGTGCTCTGTCAAACTCTTCACGCAGTATCGTATCTCCCATTTCATCTTCATCTACATCCTCTTCCATTACAGAGCTAAAATGAACACCGCAATAACACAAAATACAGGACACTTAAAAGGAGCAGAGCAAAGAGTAAAACAGATTTCAGCGGTTGATGGATCAGGTAAAAGGTCAACCATTCAACTACAAACGAAGAACCTCCAGCTGGAAAGCGTTGATAGAGGTACCAACACAACTTGTTACCATAAAAGACGCTATTTTGGTATCCACGTCACAATTAAATGTTGCTGGAGAGGGTGTAGCCTGAGAAATCATGCGAGAGCGCCCACACTAGAGTGAGTGATAAAACCCAGCTGCACGCATAAAACGTAAAACTGAGTCAGCTGTATAGGCATCGTCACCTAGAAATAAAGGAAATGCAGCCGGTAAATTAAAGGACAGCCGCAAGGGGGCTAAAAGGGGGCAGTCCATCAGAAGATGGACCACTGTCAGCCCTGCATCACAGCGACA
Source organism: Schistocerca serialis cubense (assembly GCF_023864345.2). Lineage (NCBI taxonomy): Eukaryota > Metazoa > Arthropoda > Insecta > Orthoptera > Acrididae > Schistocerca > Schistocerca serialis. Next base: position 81,923,410 of record NC_064649.1, on the reverse strand, counting down.
CTTCGGCGGGTTCTCACGGCGAAGGAGATAGCTGTGGGTCAACCGCGTATGTCCAATTCGGAGATGGCAGAGAACAACTGAGTCCCTACGCGTGCTCCTCAAGGATGAGTTCCATACGGCCGTGGACGACTTTACCATGCGGAGCTTATTTGGCGTGTTCAAGACAGACCATTCAGAGCTCCAGACATCGCGGACCTTGCGATGTAGGGCCCGCTCAGGGACTGGGTGTTGTGTTGTCACCATCATCATTTCATCCCCATCGACATGCAAGTCGCCAAAGTGGCGTCAACTCGGAAGACTTGCACCAGGCGAACGGTCTACCCGACTGGAGGACCTAGCCACACGGCATTTTCATTTACCACACCACACCAGGCCACACAACTGCCCTCTGGCCCACGCACACCACAGCACACCAGACCAGAGGCTACAAAACACCAGCCTGCCGCCCGAGGTTCAGGTCACCTGAAATTGGTAGACCTAAGGGATAGTAGGAAGCTGGAAGGCGTGTATAGAGGGTCTATACAAGGACGACGTTCTCGAGGAAAATATTTTGGATATGGAAGAGGATGTAGATGAAGATGAAATGGGAGATATGATACTGCGTGAAGAGTTTGACACAGCACTGAAAGAGCTAAGTCGAAACAAGGCCCCAGGAATAGACAACATTCCATTAGAACTACTGACGGCCTTGGGAGAGCCAGTCCTGACAAAACTCTACCATCTGGTGAGCAAGATGTATGAGACAGGCGAAATACGCCCAGACTGCAAGAAGAATATAATAATTCCAATCCCAAAGAAAGCAGGTCTTGACAGACGTGAAAATTACCGAACTATCAGTTTAATAAATCACGGCTGCAAAATACTAACGCGAATTCTTTACAGACGAATGGAAAAACCGGTAGAAGCCGACCTCGGGGAAGATCAGTTTGGATTCCGTAGAAATACTGGAACGTGTGAGGCAATAGTGACCGTAAGACTTATCTTGGAAATTAGATTAATGAATCGCAAACCTACGTTTCTAGCATTCGTAGACTTAGAGAAAGCTTTTGACCATGTTGACTGGAATACTCTCTTTCAAATTCTGAAGGTGGCAGACGTAAAATACAGGGAGCGAAAGGCTATTTACTATTTGTACAGAAACCAGATGGCGGTCATAAGAGTATTGACGGTATTACATTAGGAAATGAGTGGCTTAAAGTAGTAAAGGAGTTTTTGGAGAGAAAAATAACTGATGATGGTCGAAGTAGAGAGGATATAAAATGCAGACTGTCAATGGCAAGGAAACCATTTCTAAAGATGAGAAATCTATTAACATCGAGTATATAGATTTAAGTGTCAGGAAGTCGTTTCTGAAAGTATTTGTATGGAGTGTGGCCATTTATGGAAGTGAAACATGGACGATAAATAGTTTAGACAGGACGAGAATAGAAGCTTTCGAAACGTGGTGCTACAGAAGACTGCTGAAGATGGGTAGATCACATAACTAATGAGGAGGTATTGAATAGAATTGGGGAGAAGAGGAGTTTGTGGCACAACTTGACTAGAAGAAGGGATCGGTTGGTAGGACATGTTCTGAGGCATCAAGGGATCACCAATTTAGTACTGGAGGGCAGCGTGGAGGGTAAAAATCGTAGAAGGAGACCAAGAGATGAATACAGTAAACAGATTCAGAAGAATGTAGGTTGCAGTAGGTACTGGGAGATGAAGCTTGCACAGGATAGAGTAGGATGGAGAGATGCATGAAACCAGTCTCAGGACTGAAGACCACAACAAGCAACAACACCATCAACCTGATTTCTGTACAGTTCTACTCAGACAACCACTCTGGCCTTGCGACTCTTAACAGTTATCCTGGTGTGAGGCGTCACCGTTCTGGGAAAGACATCGAGCAAGGAGCGAGCGGTGCAGCTGATCAGCAATAATGTCCACCATAGCATCATACACTGAGGGGACAAAAGTCTTGCGACACCGATTCGCACATATAGAGATGACGGCAACGGCGTACATATTATATATATATATATATATATATATATATATATATATATATATATATATATATATATATAAAAGGAAGTCTTGTTAGTTACACTATTTATAACTCAAGAACGGCTGGACCGATTTGGCTGAAAATTGGTGGAGAGGTAGCTTAGAACCATGAGACGGACATAGGATTCTTTTCATGCCGTTAGACCGCTATAAAAGTGGTGTAACAAAAACGCATCTGGCATGGAATAACAAAACGCAAATGTCAGCTAAACGTCTATGGTTAAGTATCAGTACATACCATGAAAAATAAATTTAAAGAAATAATTTGTGCCAGCCGGGGTGGCCGAGCGGTTCTAGGCGCTTCAGTTTGGAACCGCGCGACCGCTGCGGCCGCAGGTTCGTATCCTGGACGTGTGTTATGTCCTTAGGTTAGTTAGATTTAAGTAGTTCTAAGTTCTAGGGGACTGATGACCACAGAATTTGAGTCCCGTAGTGCTCAGAACCATTTCAATCATTTTGAACGAAATAATTTGTATTTTCTTTGAATTATCATTAACAATACCGCGACCAAGACGATCGAATATTTCTCGACAAAGCCGTAATGGAAGAAGGACTTAAGAAGAACAACAAATTGCCCGTGAAGAGCGCCGCGTTAGTATGGCTCAACGTCGTGCTCCTCAATCACAAGAGCAAAGGCAGACCGTGAAACGGCTCGGTTGGCAATGTGAAATCGTCGAGCGAAAAACGACATGCAGGTAATTTTCGACGCACAAGAAGAGATTTATCACGTGATTATTTGAATCGAGCAGCGTTTAGATACGACTGGAGCACTGATTACTGCTTGCATCCTTGCGTTCGCACTGGGCCGATCGACATTGCGAGTACTGTGGCGCATTGAAGTTTTCCGGAGAAAGGCACGGATTGTGCTGCCTTAGCGGGAAAGTGAAATTGCCATTATTGACTCCGCCACCTGAGCCATTGCATTCACTGCTTTGTGGCGAAACACCCGAATCACGTCATTTTCTTGCAAACACCCAAAAATACACTAATGGCCATTAAAATTGCAACACCACGAAGATGACGTGCAACACACGCGAAATTTAACCGACAGGAAGAAGATGCTGCGATATGCAAATGATTGTCTTTTCAGAGCATTCACACAAAGTTGGCACCGGTGGCGACATCTACAACGTGCTGACATGAGGAAAGTTTCCAACCGATTTCTCATACACAAACAGCAGTTGACTGGCGTTGCCTGGTGAAACGTTGTTGTGATGCCTCGTGTAAGGAGAAGAAATGCGTACCATCACGTTTCCGCCTTTGATAAAGGTCGGATTGTAGCCTATCGCGATTGCGGTTTATCGTGTCGCGACATTGCTGCTCGCGTTGGTCGACATCCAATGACTGTTAGCAGAATATGGAATCGGTGGGTTCAGGAGGGTAATACGGAACGCCGTGCTGGATCCCAACAGCCTCGTATCGCTAGCAGTCGGGATGACAGGCATCTTATCCGCAAGACAAGAACCATCTGCACAAACAGTTCGACGACGTTTGGAGCAGCATGGACTATCAGCCCGGAGACCAAGGCTGCGGTTACCCTTGACGCCGCATCACAGACAGGAGCGCCTGCGATGGTGTACTCAACGACGAACCTGGGTGCACGAATGGCAAAACGACATTTTTTCGGATGAATTCAGGTTCTGCCGGCCGAAGTGGCCGTGCGGTTAGAGGCGCTGCAGTCTGGAACCGCAAGACCGCTACGGTCGCAGGTTCGAATCCTGCCTCGGGCGTGGATGTTTGTGATGTCCTTAGGTTAGTTAGGTTTAACAAGTTCTAAGTTCTAGGGGACTAATGACCTCAGCAGTTGAGTCCCATAGTGCTCAGAGCCATTTGAAGCCAATTCAGGTTCTGTTTACAGCATCATGATGAAGAAGAAAGAACACTACATGTCATTCTTAACGGTTCAAAATCTGCAGATGTAGAGGTAATTTCGGGAGTACCGCAGGGAAGCGTGATAGGACCTTTATTGTTTACAATATACATAAATGACTTAGTTGACAACATCGGTAGCTCCGTGAGGCTATTTGCAGATGACACGGTTGTCTACAAGAAAGTAGCAACATCAGAAGACTCGTACGTACTCCAGGAGGACCTGCAGAGGATTAATGCATGGTGCGACAGCTGGCAGCTTTCCCTAAACGTAGATAAATGTAATATAATGCGCATACATAGGGGCAGAAATCCATTCCAGTACGATTATGCCATAGGTGGTAAATCATTGGAAGCGGTAACGACCGTAAAATACTTAGGAGTTACTATCCGGAGCGATCTGAAGTGGAATGATCACATAAAACAAATAGTGGGAAAAGCAGGCGCCAGGTTGAGATTCATAGGAAGAATTCTAAGAAAATGTGACTCATCGACGAAAGAAGTAGCTTACAAAACGCTTGTTCGTCCGATTCTTGAGTATTGCTCATCAGTATGGGACCCTTACCAGGTTGGATTAATAGAAGAGATAGACATGATCCAGCGAAAAGCAGCGCGATTCGTCATGGGGACATTTAGTCAGCGCGAGAGCGTTACGGAGATGCTGAACAAGCTCCAGTGGCGGACACTTCAAGAAAGGCGTTACGCAATACGGAGAGGTTTATTATCGAAATTACGAGAGAGCACATTCCGGGAAGAGATGGGCAACATATTACTACCGCCCACATATATCTCGCGTAATGATCACAACGAAAAGATCCGAGAAATTAGAGCAAATAAGGAGACTTACAGGCAGTCGTTCTTTCCACGCACAATTCGTGAATGGAACAGGGAAGGGGGGATCAGATAGTGGTACAATAAGTACCCTCCGCCACACACCGTAAGGTGGCTCGCGGAGTATAGATGTAGATGTAGATGTATTCGTCATCGCCATATTGGCGTATCACTCTGCGTGACGGTATGGGGTGCCATTGGTATCACGTCTCGGTCATCTCTTGTTCGCATTGACGGCACTTTGAACAGTGGACGTTACATTTTAGATGTGTTACGACCCGTGGCTCTACCCTTCATTCGATCCCTGCGAGACCCTACATTTCAGCAGGATAATGCACGACCGCATGTTGCAAGTCCTGTACGGGCCTGTCTGGATACAGAGAATGTTCGACTGCTGCCCTGTCCAGTACATTCTCCAGATCTCTCACGAACTGAAAACGTCTGGTCAATGGTGACCGAGCAACAGGCTCGTCACAATACGCCAGCCACTACTCTTGATGAACTGTGGTATCGTGTTGAAGCTGCCTGGGCAGCTGTAGCTGTACACGCCATCGGAGCTCTGTTTGACTCAAGGCCCAGGCGTATCAAGGCCGTTATTACGGCCAGAGGTGGTTGTTCTGTGTACTGATTTCTCAGGATCTATGCACCCAAATTGCGTGAAAATGTAATCACATATCAGTTTTAGTATAACATATTTGTCCAATAAATACCCGTTTATCATCTGCATTTCTTATTGGTGTAGCAATTTTAATGGCCAGTAGTGTACAATAGATGTTTGTTCTTGCGCCTGATAATAAAATAAAAAATGTCGTGTATCACAAGGTACTTAATTGAAGTGTGGAAGCTATGCACCAAAAAACATAAAGAATAAAGAATCATTAAAATACTTAATTTTTTATTTGTATTTCCTAATGAAAAATTGAACTTAACATCCAAAATCTGATTATTTGTTGGCTTTAAGGCGGAACAGAGTTCGCCGAGTCAGCTGGTAAGATAAAAAAGGCATTGCACTGGCGCAGCTGTCATTTGTACTCAGGTGATTCAAGTGAAAAAGTTTGCGAAGAGACTATGCGCACACGGCGGGAAACAACGGGCGCAGTCCCGAATCGTCCCGCGGTCAGAAAAATGGTACCGAATCCTCCCAAGCCCGCAAGGGTCTGAAAAACGATGGGACCGAATCCTCCCGTTTGAAGCAGGTAGCAGTTCTAAACGTTACGAATACTCCAAGCAAACAAAGGAAAGCATATGAAGTTACAGTCGAAGATGTAAAAATTTTTCGCGTGTATTGTATGTTTAGAAGTTTTATCTTTTATCTTATTTAGATATTGATAAGTATCCGATGTCTGAATATAGAAATATGGTTAAGAAAACTTAATTTGAATGGTCTATAGAAGCGCAATAGAGATAAAAAATATTTTTATAATGAAGCTCCTAGTGATTGGAAATAAGCTTTCTTTGGTGTTATTTTCTAATAAACACTTTGTCCCGTCAGTGGTTTCCACATTCAGTGTGTTCAAAAAATTGGCTCTGAGCACTATAGGACTTAACGTCTGAGGTCATCAGTCCCCTAGAACTTAGAACTACTTAACACTAACTAATCTAAGGACATCACACACATCCATGCCCGAGGCTGGATCCGAACCTGCGACCGTAGCAGCAGCGCGGTTCCGGAATGTTTTGTTCGCACAAAAATACAAAAATCAGAGGCATGCTTACGACTCTCACACTCTGCGGAAATAATTGTCCAAAGGATTTACAATTTCTCTTAACAAATGGATTTCTACTAGCTTTTGTTACATTATTACTTTCGATCATTATTTCATCAATGAATCCAGAAATAAACATAGTAAACAGTACAGGATTGCGTAATTAATAATAGATATTTTGTGCCAATAATTAATAATTTCAAATGTTTGTAAAAAAATAATAATGTTAGCTGAACATTCGGAACTGGTACTTATCGATTATACGAGGGCTATTCAGAAAGTAGGGAACGTTTTGGCTTTAAAGAAAACTAAGTACAAGAAATACATTTTATTATATACACCTGAAAGAGCGACTGACATACTACCTTTCAACATAGTCACCGAACACATTATCATAGCGGTGGACAAGCTCTGAAAGACCTTCGTCGTAAAATTCTGCCGCCTGAGTCTTCGGCTAGTGAGTCACGCTTTTGAATGACAATTTCAAATAACGAAGACCGTGAAACTTGTGGAAAAGAATGTGAAAGCTCCGATATTGTGAAGCGACGATTTTCACGAATTGTTTCATCAACTTTAGCGACAGGATCGTCAGTCACAATGCTCGGGCGTCCACTCTTCTCCTCATCATGAACGTTGGCTCGGCCATTTTTAAACTGAATGCACCATTTCCGGACGGAACATTCACTCATTACATTGTTTCCGTACACTTCGCACAGTTCGCGATGAATTTCTATAGGTTTTAGGTTTTTTGCCAACAAAAACCGCACCGCTCAACTGGCAGCATTTTCGATTGCAGCGCACATTTCAAATTCGAATATCGGACAAACCAGACGCGCAGAGAGGTTCCCGCTGTCACGGATGGATGCCGACTGAGCTGCCGAGCACGCACATACCAAAACACACGCGATCGGAGCGCGCCAAGCGGCGTCAGACGGAAACGTCCCCTACTTTCTGAATAGCCCTCGTAACATCGAAACTAAAATGTTTTATAAAGCAAATTTTAGCTTGAAATATAATATATTCTGTATAAAATTATATAAAAGTTGACCTGTCCAAAATTTGAAAAAAAAAAAAAATAATACTGCTATCGACAACTACTGTTGAGGAAAGGTATTGCTAGAGGAGGATGTCCCGTTACACCCTGTACTGAAGATCTAGTTAGGACGACACAGAGACACTAGGTGGGCCGCAGAAACCACCAGCAATACGGACATTATGATTTTAACTATGAAGACTGGCCCTTCTGTATTCTTCGCCATTTCGTTTTCCACGTTTTAATATTTACATGCACCTGATGACATTGCTACAAGCCACGAAACCGGTAATTCATTAATAAATTTGGTTCAAAATATAGCTGTTGTAGTGTTGGCAGAAGAGCCATCACCGTGTTACTAGAGGAGGCCGAAATGCACGCGTTTTAGCTCACGCTGGCTGGCGTGAGGAGGGATGGACTATACTGACGTGAGGTTCCGGAACATGACAAGGAATTAGAATTCAGAAAGCGGACGTAGCTAGTTGATACTTAACTTTAATCCATTTATGATGAACGTCGCTCTTGACGGTACATGATTCACAATATTATCTGTTCAACTTATAGTAACTGAATATGGCGCCTTGCTAGGTCGTAGCAAATGACGTAGCTGAAGGCTATGCTAAACTGTCGTCTCGGCAAATGAGAGCGTATGTAGGCAGTGAACCATCACTAGCAAAGTCGGCTGTAAAACTGGGGCGAGTGCTAGGAAGTCTCTCTACACCTGCCGTGTGGCGGCGCTCGGTCTGCAATCACTGATAGTGGCGACACGTGGGTCCGAAGTATAAAAAACGGACCGCGGCCGTCTTAAAGGCTACCACCTAGCAAGTGTGGTGTCTGGCGGTGACACCACAGCTGTCAGTTGAGTTGTTACTACAAAATCGTTTTATTCACTTGGCATTAGCCGTATTTACCTGAAAATTATGAACGTAATATGGCACGCAACTGAGGACGTCCGGGCACCAGAAGTTCAAGACAGCCTGAGAAAGACTACTAGCTAAGTTTCAAGAACCAGCTGTAATGATTAAGCCGGCCGGAGTGGGCGAGCGGTTCTAGGCGTTACAGTCTGGAACCGCGCGACCGCTACGGTCGCAGGTTCGAATCCTGCCTCGGGCATGGATGTGTGTGATGTCCTTAGATTAGTTAGGTTTAAGTAGTTCTAAGTTCTAGGGGACTGATGACCTCAGAAGTGAAGTCCCATAGTGCTCAGAGCCATTTGAACCATTTGTAATGATTAATGTGTGAAAGGGGCTGTCACACGTTCAATAATATTATCAGACCGTCAATATATTGACCGCCTGCGAGCGCGTATCAATTTACTGGCAATAATAGATATATTGATGACCCGTATTAATGGCTCTAAAAATTTTCCCAGCACTGTCAGAACATACCGAACGTCTTAGGTCATGTATTGAGGGATTGACGATATTCTCCATTCAGGTTTTGACAGAGCTTCATGAACCAGTAACAAGGCGTTATCGTACACTGTTTATGTTTTAAATTCGCCTTTGTACACATCGAACATCAGATTCAATCATCCAAATTCTCTTTTAACACAAAACAATGGTAAACTTTGTAGACACCACTTTGGGACGGTCAATGGAGATTCCCCATGACATTGCTTCCTGTATTAATGTAGGGTGGTGAAATTTATAGCAGTTTCTAAATAAACTTCCACTTCGAAAAACACGATATATCCGCAGTGACTGTGAAATGCAAATCAGTTTCACCAAATTATCACAAAACGTAAAACACGTATTTTCCGTTGTTTGCCTGAACATATCAGACAGGTATGATTGTTTCAAAAGTTTGCATAGAATTTTACTGATTGTCTTTTCTGGTATTACAAAACAAAACTTTTAGCACTCAAATGACCTGCCGGTCGCAAAAAATCTCGAATGTTACTCCTGAACTCTCGTCGACCGCGACTGCTTCTATCTATAAGGTATTTTGCTTCTCTATTTTATTTCACACCCACGTTAAAACTCATCACATGATGCAGGGCTCATCGGATACTCATTTATGAAATCTTCCTGGTCCTTGGTTGTGATTTCAGTCAGTAAATTACCCTGTGATCAGTCACTCCTTTTTTTTCATCCACTCTCAGACGCGTTTCGTCTTTTTCGTTCTTTTCTGCTGCTTGCAGGCTGTAGCTAATATGAGGCGTGTTTTTTAAGTAAGTACCGTTTTGACATTAAAAAAGACGTGCTAAGATATCTCAATAATTTTATTTTTACATGAAAGCCTGTACCTTAATCTACTTTTCTACATAATTTCCGTCAATACTGCGGCACTTGTCATTACCTTGTACCAGTTTTTGAATACCCTCCTCATAGAAGTCTGCCGCCTGACTTGTTAACCTCTGCATCACCACTGTTTTGACTTCGTCATCGTCTTGAAGACGCTGACCGCCCAGGTGTTTCTTCACGTGCAGGAACAGATGGTAGTCACTGGGCGCAAGATCGGGGCTGTACGGAGGATGATCTAGAGTTTCCCATCGAAAAGATGGGATGAGATCTTTCGTCTGATTCGCCACATGCGGACGGGCATTGTCTTGCAGCAAAACGATGCCCTTGCTCAACTTCCGTGGCCTGTTGCTTTGATTCTGGTGTGACGTAGGCCACCCATGTTTCATCGCCCGTAACAATTTGGCTTAAGAGATCATAACCGTCGTTGTGGTACCGCTCAAGGAAAGTCAATGCACTGTCTAAACGTTTGGTTTTGTGCACATCCGTCAACATTTTCGGTACCCAATGTGCGCACAATTTTTGGTAATTCAAATGCTCGGTCACAATGCCATACAAAACACTACGAGAAACATTAGGAAAGTCATCCCGCAAGGAGGAAATCGTAAAGCGTCTGTTTTCTCTCACCTTATTGTCCACTTCCTGTACCAAATTTTCATTAACGAGCGAAGGACGCCCACTCCGATGTTCATCATGCACATTTGTGCGGCCATCTTTAAATGCTCTCACCCACGTTCTTACCATTCCATCACTCATAATGTTTTCTCCGTGAACTGCACAGATCTCACGATTAATATCGATCCGTTTTAGGCCTTTAGCACTAAGAAATCTTATAACAGCCCGTACTTCACAGTCGGCGGGACTCACAATTATCGGAGGCATCTTAAACACTCAGTACACAATGTAAACAAGGAAGAATCAGACTGTAATGGCGTCAGTGCGTAGATTAAGGTGCAGGCTTTCATGTAAAAATAAAATTATTGAGATCTTAGCACGTCTTTTATAAATTTCAAAAATGTTCAAATGTATGTGAAATGCCGGCCGTGGTGGCCAAGCGGTTAAAGACGCTACAGCCTGGAACCGCGCGGCCGCTACGATCGCAGGTTCGAATCCTGCCTCGGGCATGGATGTGTGTGATGTCCTTACGTTAGTTAGGTTTAAGTAGCTCTAAGTTCTAGGGGACTGATGACCTTAGAAGTTAAGTCCCATAGTTCTCAGAGCCATTTGAACCATTTGTATGTGAAATGTCATGGGACTTAACTGCTAAGGTCATGAGTCCCTAAGCTTACACACTACTTGACCTAAATTATCCTAAGGATAAACACACACACACACACACACACACACACACACACACACACACACACACACACACACACACACACGCCCGAGGGAGGACTCGAACCTCCGCCGGGACCAGCCGCACCGTCCATGACTTTAAATTTCAAAACGATACTTACTTAAAAAAACACGCCTCGTAACTACAACAGGCGGTTTCCTTTGGGTGTTGGTCATCTTAATAGTGTCAAACGGCGTTGTCATCTGACAGTTTTTGTCAATATCACTGATGGTGTGATGTCACTTCGTCGTACTGAAGGTTTGACAAACTAGTATTGTCAGTAAATATTGAATGTGTGCAGCCCCTTAAACGCCTCTTCCTACCGCTCCCGTAACACAAAGTTAATCCAAAACACGCGCAGCGGCGATTCGAGACTCACACTTCCCGCGCTCCGTACGTTAATTCGTGCAGATGCTGGAAGTGCCCTCTCCCGCGCACTCCGGACAATGCAAAGCCCCACGCCACACGGGCCAGAAGCCATTCGGGGAGAGATGGGCCCCTCTGCTTCTTTGGCGCGCGCCCGCTGCGTTGCGCAACCTGACGCAACATCACGCACTCCGCACGCAAACGCTCTGTGCGGTCAACGGCCTTTGTTTCCGGGAAAGACTTCTCAACAACGTTTCGGACACTCAACGTCATTCAATTGATGTAAACTTCGAGGAGCGTCGTGGATCGGGCCGGATGCATAACAAGAAAGGAATAGGGTGGAGCCACGAGGTAGTGATGTTCGTTGTAACTATCATCTCGAAAACAAATGGTTACGTAATTAATCCTTTGCAGACATTGTAGTACTGATACAAATATCTAAATCTACATTTACATCCATACTCCGCAAGCCACATGGCGGTGTGTGGCGGAGGGTACCTTGAGTACCTCCATCGGTTCTCCCTTCTATTCCAGTCTCGTATTGTTCGTGGAAAAAAAGATTGTCAGTATGCCTCTGTGTGGGATATAATCTCTCTGATTTTATCCTCATGGTCTCTTCGCGAGATATACGTAGGAGGGAGCAATATGCTGCTTCACTCCTCGGTGAAGGTACAATCGCACCAAAAAGTATTGGCACAGTTACATTTTAGTGGTTGTAGGTTAAACGAAACATATATTTCAGAACAGAACCCATACATGTGACACCTTACATTACATAGTTTACAAATATGTCAAAATCACCTGTCCTTAAAGTAACATACAGTGTCATGAAAAAAAACATCGCTCTTCTGCACCCAAAAAAGTATTGGCACACGCATATGAATCGGACAGTGTGTTCGTTTTCTTCATTGATGTTCACCATCTAATAGCTAGTGTGCATCCCTTTAGCATCTATAACAGCACGTAAACGCCTAGGAATGCTTTGTATTAAATTCCGGGTGATATCAGGGGTAATTTTCGACCATTCCTCCAGGAGCACTTTCTCCAAGTCGTTTTTACCGGACGGACGCCTTTTTCTGACTTGTGTGTCAAGATGAGCCCACAGGTTCTCAATGGGGTTCAAATCAGGGCTCTGAGGTGGTGTTAGAACCCTTCTGGGGGCATTGTACAGTAACCACTCCCGGGTTTTCATGGCGGTATGTTTTGGGTCGTTGTCTTGCTGGAACTGAAACACCCCAGTAAGGCCCAATTTCTGTGCACTAGCGTGTAAATTACCTCGCAACACGTCAATGTATCTCATATGATCCATTGTGCCGTGAATTACAGCTAGATTTCCAACGCCGGAAGCCGCCATACAGCCCCAGACCATGATACCGCCCCCACCGTGTTTGACTGTGGGATGCATGTGTTTGATGTCGAGGTGCGTATTCGGCTTGCGCCAAATTTTCTTTCTTGCATCAAATCCGAACACATTGAACTTCGATTCGTCGCTAAATATCACAGTGTTCCAAAACTCCATCGGCTTGCTGATGTAGTCCTTGGCAAACTGCAGGCGTTTCTGCCGGTTAATTTCCGAAATGTATGGCTTCTTCCTGGGAGAACGTCCATGCATGTCAGCCTCATTCAACACATTTCGTATAGTCTGAACACTAACCGTCTTGTCGGACGTTGTCTGAACAATCTCAGCAATAGTTGCTGCACTTGTAGCAGGTTCCTTCCGAGCAAGTGCGATGATATGGCGACGCTCTCGGGTTGTAAGCACTTTTGGACGTCCAGGACGACACTTATTCACTGTTGTTCCAGTCTCTTTATATTTCTGAATGATGGCTCTTACCGTGGTGTAGCTCACAGACACCTCTGCTCCGATTTGTCGATAGCTTCTCCCTTGTGAATGGAGCAATACCACTCTCTCACGCAACGCCACTGAATGTTCCTTCTTCTTCGGCCCCATGCTGACCACTATCGCGCACTACAGCAACATACTGGCGACCGGGCCGTCAACAACACGCAGTGTCTAATGTGTCAGCAGATGGCGTTCCGGTACCTGAAAACCCAGCAATATACCGAGATGCCATGCTCTGTGCCAATACTTTTTGTGTGCAGAGGAGATACGTGTTTGCCCATAACACTGCATTTCTTTGTTAATGGTAGGCACTATGGGCAGAATTGTAATGTCTGGTATGTGAGGTAGCACGTACATGTACTGTGTACCGGAAAGTGCGGCGTTTGTAACCAGCAACGATAAATACGCACGTGTGCCAATACTTTTTGGTGCGATTGTATGTTCTCGAAACTTCAACAAAAGCCCGTACCGAGCTACTCAGCGTCTCTCCTGCTAAGTCTTCCACTGGAGTTCATGTATCATCTCCGTAAGGCTTGCGCAATTACTAAATAATCCTGTAACGAAGCGCGCTGCTATCCGTTAGATCTTCTCTATCTCTTCTATGAACCCTATCTGGTACGGATCCTACACTGCTGAGCAGTATTCAAGCAGTGGGCGAGGAAGTGTACTGTAACCTACTTCGTTTTCGGACTGCATTTCCTTAGGATTCTTCCAATGAATCTCAGTCTGGCATCTGCTTTACCGACGATTAATCTTATATGGTCATTCCATTGTAAATCACTCCTAATGCCTATTCCCAGATAATTTATGGAATTAACTGCTTCCAGTTGCTGACCTGCTATATTGTAGCTAAATGATAAAGGAGCTAGCTTTCTATGTATTCGCAGCACATTACACGTGTCTACATTGAGATTCAATTGCCATTTCCTGCACCATGCGTTAATTCGTTGCAAATCCTCCTGCATTTCAGTACAATTTTCCATTGTTACAACCTCTCGATATACTACATCATCATCCGCAAAAAGCCTCAGTGAACTTCCGATGTTATCCACAAGGTCATTTATGTATATTGTGAATAGCAACGGTCCTACGACACTCCCCTGCGGCACACCTGAAATCACTCTTACTTAGGAAGACTTCTCTCCATTGAGAATGGCATGCTGCGTTCTGTTATCTACGAACAATTCAATCACACAATAGGTCTGATAATCCACATGATCTTACTTTGTTCATTAAACGACTGTGGGGAATTGCATCGAACGCCTTGCGGAAGTCAAGAAACACGGCATCTACCTGGGAACCCGTGTCTATGGCCCTCTGAGTCTCGTGGACGAATAGCGCGAGCTGGGTTTCACACGATCGACTTTTCCGAAGCCCTTGCTGCTTCCTACAGAGCAGATTTCTGGTCTCCAGAAAAGTCATTATACTCTAACATAATACGTGTTCCAAAATTCTACAACTGATCGATGGTAGAGATATAGGTCTATAGTTCTGAACATCTGTTCGACGTCCCTTCTTAAAAACGGGGCCACATACCGTAGCACGCTAAAACGAAGCACAGCAAATCCTTTGATAAACGTACACAGTCGCTGCAAAAAGTATTAGCACACGTGCGTATTTATCGTTGCTTGTTACAAAAGCAGCATCTTCCGGTACACAACACATGTACGTGCTATCTTACATACCAGACATTACAACTCTGCCCACAGTGCCTACCATCAACAAAGAAATGCAGTGTTAAGGGGAGACATGTATGTCCTCTGCACACAAAAATTATTGGCACAGAGCGTGGCTTCTCGGTACATTGCTGGGTTTTCAGGTACCGGAACGCCATCTACTGATGCAAAAGACACTGCGTGTTTTTGACGGCCTAGTCAAATGGTTCAAATGGCTCTGAGCACTATGGGACTCAACTTCTGAGGTCATTAGTCCCCTAGAACTTAGAACTAGTTAAACCTAACTAACCTAAGGACATCACACACATTCATGCCCGAGGCAGGATTCGAACCTGCGACCGTAGCGGTCTCGCGGTTCCAGACTGCAGCGCCTAGAACCGCACCGCCTAGTCGCTAGTATGTTGCTATATTGGGCGATAGTGGTCAGCATGGGGCCGAAGAAGAAGGAACATTCAGTGGCGTTGCGTGAGAGAGTGGTATTGCTCCATTCACAAGGGAGAAGCTATCGACAAGCTAACACCTCAGAGCCCTGTTAGCTACACCACGGTAAATATAAGGAGACTGGAACGACAGTGAATAAGTGTCGTTCTCGAATTCCATAAGTGCTTACAACCCGAGGGCGTCGCCGTATCATCGCACTTGCTCAGGAACCTGCTACAAGTGCAACAACTATTGCTGAGGTTGTTCAGACAACGTCCGACAAGACGGTTAGTGTTCAAACTATACGAAATGGACTGCTCAGCATTGGCATAACGTTCTCTTTACCGATGAGTGTCGCATATGCCTTCAACCAGACAATCTTCGGGGGCGTGTTTGGAAATAACCCGGTCAGGCTGAACGCCTTAGACACACTGTCCAGCGAGTGCAGCAAGGTGGAGGTTCCCTGCTGTTTTGGGGCGCCATTATGTGGGGGACGTACTCCGCTGGTGGTCATGGAAGGCGCCGTAACGGTTGTACGATACGTGGATGTCATCCTCCGACCGATAGTGCAACCATATCGGCTGCATATTGGCGAGGCATTCGTCTTCATGGACGACAATTCAAGCTCCCATCGTGCACATTTGTGACTGACTTCCTTCAGGATAACGACATCGCTCGACTAGAGTGGCCAGCATGTTCTCCAGACATGAACCCTAACGGAAATGCCTGGGATACACTGAAGAGCGCTGTTTATTGACGACGTGACTCACCAACCATTCTGAGGGATCTACGCCGAATTGCTGTTGAGGAGTGGGACTATCTGAACCAACAGTGCCTTGATGAACTAGTGGATAGTATGCCACGACGAATACAGGCATGCATCAATGCAAGAGGACGTGCTACTGGGTATTAGAGGTACCGGCGTGTACAGCAATCAGGACCACCACCTCTGAAGGGGTCGCTGTATGGTGGTACAACATGCAATGTATCGTTTTCATAAGCAACAAAAGGGGCGGAGGTGATGCTTATGTTGACCTCTATTCCAGTTTGCTGTACCGGTTGCGAAACTCTCGGAACGGAGGTGATGCAAAGCTTTTTTTGATGTGTGTATTTTTTTGCGCCACATTTTTCCCGTTCAGTTAGATCCAAACAAGTTAAACTTGGATTCGTCAGGAAATAGTACAGTATTCCAAAATTCAGTAGATTTATTTGCATAATCTGCGGAGACGTGCATGCGTTTTCATCGGCTAACTTCAGAATTAAATGACTTTTTTTCTGAGATATCTGCCGTGAATATCAACTGCATTCAAAACGTTGCTAATAGCTTGGGCGCTGACCGGTTGTTGGACGTTAAGTGGGTCTCCGATACAAAAAAATGGCTCTCAGCACTATGGGACTAAACATCAGAGGTCATCAGTCCTCTAGAATTTAGAACTAATTAAACATAACTAACCTAAGGACATCACAAACATCCATGCCCGAGGCAGGATTCAAACCTGCGACCGTGGCAGTAACGCGGTTCCGGACTGAAGCGCCTAGAACCGCTTGGCCACCGCGGCCGACCTCCGATACAACTGGCTGTGCACTTTTAAAGGACTCTTTTTGTGCAAGACAAACTATTTCGACGCTCCCTACCTGTAATAACTCTCGGACGCTCGGATATACGTTTATTGTCTGTAATACCAGTCCCTTGAAACAATTTGACAATTCTCCGCACTGTTGTACAATTAACAGAAATTTCTTTACCAATAGCCTGCGAATGGAATAAAGCCGCTTTCTTGCGGAACGACACAGAATGCTCGTTTCCATTCTGACTCATCGTCACAACTGAACTATACGAAATGAAATCCTCTCAGACGCGGGAAGTGGCCGCGCGGTTTGAGACGCCGTGTCACGGATTGCGCGGCTTGGTCCCTTAAGAATCCACACACCTTTGAACATTTTTTTTCCTGGCAACTTCTGAACGGTTTGCGTTAGGGCGTTGAAACTGCACGGTTGGCCGAGGGGTGTGATGGGAATTAGTATGATGTGGATATGGCTTGGTTTACCGACGAAGCCCACTTTCATTCGGATGGGTTCGTCCATAAGCAATATTGGTGTGTTTGGGGGACTGAGCATCCGCATTTCGCGATCGAGAAGTCCTTCACCCTCAGCGGGTGACTGTGTGGTGTGCTATGTCCAGTCACGGAAGAGCCGGTGCGATATTCCTTAATTGCACAGTCACTGCCGAACGGTACGTGAAGGTTTTGGAAGATCATTTCATTCCCATTAACCAAAGTGATCTTGATTAAGATAAGATGTGGTTCATGCAAGATGGAGCTCGACCCCAGCGAAGCAGTAAAGTGATGTCCTGCAGGAGCACTTTGGGGACCACAATCTGGCTTTGGGTTACCCAGAGGCCGCTGGCATGGGCCTCGATTGGTCGCCATATTCTGCGGATCTGAACACATGCGACTCCTGTTTGTGGGGCAGTGTTGAGGACAAAGTGTACAGCAATAACCCCAAAACAATCGCTGAGCTGGAAACGACCATTTAGGAGGTAATCGACAGCATCGATGTTCCGTTACTTCTGCAGGTCGTGCAGAATTTCGCTATTCGCCTGCGCCACATCATCGCCAATGATGGCATATCGAACATGTCATACCCTAAATCTGAATATCTGTAGTGACGTTTACATGTTGAATAAAATGTGTGCACGCTACAGTTTGTACCTAATTTTTTTTTTCCATGTAGTTCATTAACTGCCACCTTGTAAATGCTCCTTCCATTGCACTAGCCTTCAAGCGAGCGACTGTACTGTTTGTCAATTCAGACTGCACGAATCTGGTACGCCAGGCGTTGTCAAGCGTAACAACAAACGTTGTACAGCGAGTCAATTCTCTTTTGCGCAGGAGAAAAACCTCATTTAAGTGATTACATGCTTTTCTATTGTACTGGGAAAATATTTTAGTAGTTGTTTGCGCCTTCAGTCCGAAGATTGGTTTGATGCAGCTCTCTACACTACTCCTGTGCACGCCTCTTCATCGCCTAATAAATAAATCAGGATACATCCTCAATCTGCTTACTGTATTCGTCTCTTGTCCTCCCTCTACGAGTCTTACCCGCCACATTTCCGTCCAATACTAAATTGGTGCCGGACGGTGTGGCCGAACGGTTCTAGGCGCTTCAGTCTGGAACCGTGCGACCGCTACGTCGCAGGTTCGAATCCTGCCTCGGGCATGGATGTGTGTGATGTCCTTAGGTTAGTTGGGTTTAAGTAGGTCTAAGTTCTAGGGGACTGATGATCTCAGATGTTAAGTCCCATAGTGCTCAGAGCCATTTTTGAACTAAATTGGTGATCCTTTGACGTCTCCGAATGTACCCTCTCAGCCGTTCGCGTCTTCTTGTCGGTTTGTGTTACAAATTTCTTTTCTGCCCAATTCTGTTCAGCACCTTCTCATTTAGTTACGTAATCTACCCACCTATTCTTTAGCATTCTTCTGCAGCACCACACTTCAAAAGTTTCTGCTCTCTTCTTGCCTAAACTACAAGGAGTACAACTTTGCTTCCACCGTTTTTTTCTTCCCGACATTTGAGGCTTTAATGAAACAAATTGGTTACACATGTATCATTCAAAGTATTTTCCATGGCTGGCCACTACTTTCTCCCATCTTTCGGGCAGTGTAGGAATTCAGCGTCGAAAAAATTGTTCATCTTTTCAAGCGATCCACGAATCGATCCAGTTTGTGACTTCTTCATGAGATCGGAACTGTTGGTCAGCCACACCATGCGCCACTGATCTACACAGGTCGTAGTCAGAGGGGGCAATGTCTGGAGAATAAGGCGGGTGGTGTAGGACTTCTCATTGCAACGTTTCCAAGTACGTTTTGACCTCTTTTGCAACGTGGGGTCGAGCGTTGCGTGCTGGAAAATCACATTATCGTACTTCTCGCTGTTTGTCTTTTAATGCTCAGCTCAAACGCCTTAATTGCGTTCGATAATGAGAACCTGTGATTGTTTCACTTGGTTTTAACACCTCATAGTACACGACGCCGAGCTGGTCCCACCACATGCAGAGCATGATCTTGGCACTGTGTATATTCGGTTTGGCCGTCGACGTGGAACCATGGCCGGGATATCACCATGATTTTTTACGTTTAGGGTTATCGTAATGAACCCATTATTCGTCCCCTGTCACAATGCGATGCAGAAACCCCTTCCGTTTGCCTCTGAAGCGACTGTTCACAAACACACAAACGCCGTTCGACGTCTCTTGGTTTCAGCTCACACGAGACCCAAGTTCCTTCATTCTGAATCACGCCCATAGCCTTGAGACGTTTTGGAATGGCTTGCTGTGCCACTCCCACTAATCGTGCCAATTCTTCTTGAGTTTGACGCGAGTCTTCACTCAGCAATGTCTCTAATTCTGCGTCTTCGAAAACTTTCTCTCTACCACCACTGTGCCGGTGTTGACGTTAAAATCACCGTTCTTGAACCGTTGAAACCACTCACGACACGTTCTTCCACTAATAGCGTTCTTACCATACGTACTTGAGACCATTCGATGAGACTCAGCCAATGTTTTCTTCATACTGAAACAAAACAGTAACACCTCCCGCAAATGACGAGAACTAGGCTCGTAAACTGACATTTTCAATCAAGAACAACTTTATGATGCAGATGCAAATCGACTAATGTTTGAAGGAGGTTATGTTGACCGAGGTCCAAGCTAACTGCCTGCCGTGTGCGATCTGTTTATTTTGACCACTACATACCGCTGTCGCCACCTATCGGCAAACAGCGGAAGCAAAGTTGTACACCTTCAATTTATCGTCCATGTTTCACTTCCATACATCGCTACACTCCATACAAATACACTCCTGGAAATTGAAATAAGAACACCGTGAATTCATTGTCCCAGGAAGGGGAAACTTTATTGACACATTCCTGGGGTCAGATACATCACATGATCACACTGACAGAACCACAGGCACATAGACACAGGCAACAG
This sequence comes from Schistocerca serialis cubense, assembly GCF_023864345.2. Taxonomy (NCBI): domain Eukaryota; kingdom Metazoa; phylum Arthropoda; class Insecta; order Orthoptera; family Acrididae; genus Schistocerca; species Schistocerca serialis. Next base: position 81,903,045 of record NC_064649.1, on the reverse strand, counting down.
AGCATGCACAATGTCGGCACTAGTACAGTGTATATCCACCTTTCGCAGCAATGCAGGCTGCTATTCTCCCATGGAGACGATCGTAGAGATGCTGGATGTAGTCCTGTGGAACGGCTTGCCATGCCATTTCCACCTGGCGCCTCAGTTGGACCAGCGTTCGTGCTGGACGTGCAGACCGCGTGAGACGACGCTTCATCCAGTCCCAAACACACTCAATGGGGGACAGATCCGGAGATCTTGCTGGCCAGGGTAGTTGACTTACACCTTCTAGAGCACGTTGGGTGGCACGGGATACATGCGGACGTGCATTGTCCTGTTGGAACAGCAAGTTCCCTTGCCGGTCTAGGAATGGTAGAACGATGGGTTCGATGACGGTTTGGATGTACCGTGCACTATTCAGTGTCCCCTCGACGATCACCAGTGGTGTACGGCCAGTGTAGGAGATCGCTCCCCACACCATGATGCCGGGTGTTGGCCCTGTGTGCCTCGGTCGTATGCAGTCCTGATTGTGGCGCTCACCTGCACGGCGCCAAACACGCATACGACCATCATTGGCACCAAGGCAGAAGCGACTCTCATCGCTGAAGACGACACGTCTCCATTCGTCCCTCCATTCACGCCTGTCGCGACACCACTGGAGGCGGGCTGCACGATGTTGGGGCGTGAGCGGAAGACGGCCTAACGGTGTGCGGGACCGTAGCCCAGCTTCGTGGAGACGGTTGCGAATGGTCCTCGCCGATACCCCAGGAGCAACAGTGTCCCTAATTTGCTGGGAAGTGGCGGTGCGGTCCCCTACGGCACTGCGTAGGATCCTACGGTCTTGGCGTGCATCCGTGCGTCGCTGCGGTCCGGTCCCAGGTCGACGGGCACGTGCACCTTCCGCCGACCACTGGCGACAACATCGATGTACTGTGGAGACCTCATGCCCCACGTGATGAGCAATTCGGCGGTACGTCCACCCGGCCTCCCGCATGCCCACTATACGCCCTCGCTCAAAGTCCGTCAACTGCACATACGGTTCACGTCCACGCTGTCGCGGCATGCTACCAGTGTTAAAGACTGCGATGGAGCTCCGTATGGCACGGCAAACTGGCTGACACTGACGGCGGCGGTGCACAAATGCTGCGCAGCTAGCGCCATTCGACGGCCAACACCGCGGTTCCTGGTGTGTCCGCTGTGCCGTGCGTGTGATCATTGCTTGTACAGCCCTCTCGCAGTGTCCGGAGCAAGTATGGTGGGTCTGACACACCGGTGTCAATGTGTTCTTTTTCCATTTCCAGGAGTGTACTTTCAGAAAAGAGTTCCTGACACTTAAATCTATACTTGATGTTAACAAATTTCTCTTCTTCAGAAGCGCTTTCCTTGCTACTGCCAGTCTACATTTTATATCCTCTCTAATTCGACTATCATCAGTTATTTTGCTCCCCAAATAGCAAAACTCATCTACTGATTGAAGTGTTTCATTTCCTAATATAATTCCTGCAGCATCACCTGATTTAATTCGACTACAATCGATTATCCTCGCTATGCTTTTGCCGAAGTTCATTTCACATCCTCTTTTCAAGACGCTGTCCATTCTGTTCAACTGCTCACCCATGTCCTTTGTTGTCTCTGACAGAATTACAATTTAATCGGCAAACCTCAAAGTTTTTATTTCTTCTCCATGGATTTTAATACCTGCTCCGAATTTTTCTTCGGTTTCTTGTATTGCCTGCAAAATGTATAGATTGAATAACATCGGGGATAGGCTACAACCTGTCTCATACTCTTGTCAGCCACTGCTTGCCATTCAAGCCTTCCGTTCTTGTAACTGCCATCTGTTTTCTGTGCAAGTTATAAATAGCCTTTGGTTCCCTGTGTTTTACTCTGCTACCTTCAGAATTGTGAGTATTGTCAAAAGTTTCCTTAAACTGTCTTCTAAGGTAAGTCGTAGGGTCAGTATTGCCTCGTGTTTTCTTACATTTCGCCGAAATCGTAACTGATCTTCCCCAACGTCGGCTTCTACCAGAATTTTCAATTCTTCTGTAAAAAATTCACGCTAGTCTTCTGGAACCATGACTTACTGGTACAGTAGAGTCTCTATTATCCGATCTAACCGGCCGCGGCAAGGCCGGCTAAGCGGGAAGGTCAGGTAACACGGAAAATAATACAAAAAAAACACAAAAATTAAACTAAAGTCGGCAAAATGAGTTAAACATTTAATACAATACAAATCAAATTACACTGAATAGATATTTACTGCGTGAAGAAGTTAGTCATTGTCTTTTGTTTGCCTGCTGTTTGCGGTTTTTTTTGCCGCTAAATCACGTAATCTCTTAACAAATAAAACCTCGGTAGACGATGTTTCCTCCAGTTGCTCTACATATTTTAAAGCAGTTTCTGAGGCCTTGTGTCCTTCGTTGTCAGAAATCTTGGGCGCACTTTCCTCCACTACATCCGCTTCTTCGTCTTCTTCTTTTTCGTTTACCATGTTGACTATTTCTTCATCTGTCACTTCAAATTCTTCGTCTTGGACAATCCATTGATTTATGTCATCTTCTGTATCGTCAGCACATCCCGGAACTTTTCGTAACAATGAAAGCTGGGTACTATTTTCTGGTTCGGTCTGCTGCTGTAAATTTTCATCATCTGGAGAATATTATTGATTTTCCTGCAGCAAAATTTTCCAGGATTTTGCTCCAACACTCTCCCAAGATTGGACCACGTCATAAGCTACGTCTTTCAAATGAATACGCTGCTACTGCTCTAGCATGTCTTCTCCCTTGTCCATAACATTAATTAAGGAGGAAAGCAAGCTTCTGTGGTAGTTTCTCTAAGGCCCCTTGGTCCATAGGCTGACATAAGGATGTGACATTTGGAGGCAAAAATATGGCCTTTATATCTTGATCTTGAAGTTCATCTTCATTAGGATAAAAAGTATCATTGTCTAGAAGCAACAGTGCTTCGCGGGACAAGTTGTTGGCTTTCAAAAACTTTTCAGTCTGTGGCACGAACTCGTTAAAAAAAAATTCTTTAAAAATGTCTGAGATCATCCAAGCATTATTGTTGTTGTAATATTTCGCCGGTGAATCATTTTTAGATACATTTTTAAATGCTCTCGGTTTTTTTGGCTTACCTATCATAGTTTCATTTTCAAATTTGCTGTTGTCTATTCTTTTTATAGCTTTAAGTTTTTCTTCCATTGAAACGACCAGCTTTTTCCGTTTTGAAGCCATCACGACAAATTTTTACAATAAACAAAGTGCAACACGTCCACTCCACTACAGATCTAAGTTAGCACTGAGGTGTGAGGAGTAGCAGACGGCGACAACAAACAACACGTTGTCACTGACCTGCCGTCAGCCGGCGCGATGAAAGGGTCGGATAACACAGAAGGTCGGATAACCGAAGATAGGATAATCGAGATTCTATTGTAGTTCGGTAATTTTCACACCTGTCAGCAACGGCTTTCTCTGGTATTCAAATTCTTTCCTTTAATGAGTCAAGAGTTAACGGCACACACATAATGTTCCGGGTATTTATACATGTTGTATTACACGCGAAAAGGTGTTTGTGTCAGTACTTTCTGCATGGAACAGCCATGTTGGCCTCCCGCGCTGTGACGTCACGGCGGAAGCGAGTTCGGCATTCCCGATTCCGGGCCCCGCGAAAGGAGCTGTGCGCATGCGCAGATGGGGCGCGCGTAATGCGACCTGACACAACGCTCCGCGCCTGCTGCGTAGGTCGGCGGACGGCGAAGCCTGCTGTTTGGAGGTAGCTGGGGGCCCGGCCGGCGGACAGCGAAGCTCGCTGTTCGGAGGTAGCTAGGGGCCCGGCCGGCGGACGGCGAAGCACGCTGTTTGGAGGTAGCTGGGGGCCCGGACGGCGGACGGCGAAGCTCGCTGTTCAGAGGTAGCTGGGGCCCGGCCGGCGGACGGCGAAGCCCGCTGTTTGGAGGTAGCTGGGGGCCCGGCCGGCGGACGGCGAAGCACGCTGTTTGGAGGTAGCTGGGGGCCCGGCCGGCGGACGGCGAAGCTCGCTGTTTGGAGGTAGCTGGGGGCCCGGCCGGCGGACGGCGAAGCCCGCTGTTTGGAGGTAGCTGGGGGCCCGGCCGGCGGACGGCGAAGCCCGCTGTTTGGAGGTAGCTGGGGGCCTGGCCGGCGGACGGCGAAGCCCGCTGTTTGGAGGTAGCTGGGGGCCCGGCCGGCGGACGGAAGCCCCCTGTTTGGAGGTAGCTGGGGTCCCGGCCGGCAGACGGTGATGCCCGCTGTTTGGAGGTAGCTGGGGGCCCGGCCGGCGGACGGCGAAGCCCGCTGTTTGGAGGTAGCTGGGGGCCCGGCCGGCGGACGGCGAAGCCCGCTGTTTGGAGGTAGCTGGGGGCCCGGCCGGCGGACGGCGAAGCGCGCTGTTTGGAGGTAGCTGGGGGCCCGGCCGGCGGACGGCGAAGCGCGCTGTTTGGAGGTAGCTGGGGGCCCAGCCGGCGGACGGAAGCCCGCTGTTTGGAGGTAGCTGGGGGCCCGGCTGGCAGACGGTGAAGCCCGCTGTTTGGAGGTAGCTGGGGGCCCGGCCGGCGGACGGCGAAGCCCGCTGTTTGGAGGTAGCTGGGGGCCCGGCCGGCGAAGCCCGCTGTTTGGAGGTAGCTGGGGGCCCGGCCGGCGAAGCCCGCTGGATGGAGGTAGCTGGGGGCCCGGCCGGCGGACGGCGAAGCCCGCTGTTTGGAGGTAGCTGGGGGCCCGGCCGGCAGACGGTGAAGCCCGCTGTTTGGAGGTAGCTGGGGGCCCGGCCGGCGGACGGGGAAGCCCGCTGTTTGGAGGTAGCTGGGGGCCCAGCCGGCGGACGGCGAAGCCCGCTGTTTGGAGGTAGCTGGGGGCCCGGCCGGCGAAGCCCGCTGTTTGGAGGTAGCTGGGGGCCCGGCCGGCGAAGCCCGCTGTTTGGAGGTAGCTGGGGGCCCGGCCGGCGAAGCCCGCTGTTTGGAGGTAGCTGGCGGCCCGGCCGGCGGACGGCGAAGCGCGCTGTTTGGAGGTAGCTGGGGGCCCGGCCGGCGGACGGCGAAGCTCCCTGTTTGGAGGTAGCTGGGGGCCCGGCCGGCGGACGGCCAAGCCCGCTGTTTGGAGGTAGCTGGGGGCCCGGCCGGCGGACGGCGAAGCCCGCTGTTTGGAGGTAGCTGGGGGCCCAGCTGGTGGACGGAAGCCCGCTGTTTGGAGGTAGCTGGGGGCCCAGCTGGCAGACGGTGAAGCCCGCTGTTTGGAGGTAGCTGGGGGCCCGGCCGGCGGACGGCCAAGCCCGCTGTTTGGAGGTAGCTGGGGGCCCGGCCGGCGGACGGCCAAGCCCGCTGTTTGGAGGTAGCTGGGGGCCCGGCCAGTGAGACAAGCAAGCGCAGCAAACCCTGCACACTGCCCACGCACAGTGGTTGGCTACTTGATTTGGGGTGAGGCAGGAACGTACCTACAGCTTTTGCATGGGGGGGGGGGGGGAGGGTGGTCCAACACCACCATTTAGGAAGGTAAACCTGTCTTCGCCCACCACTTAAAAAGGTTTTGCTGTGAACGCCAATAAAAGTCAATCAAGCAGAAATTGAAAAACCCACAAATACCTTAGCATGCATATTACATACAGGTAAAACTGTAGAGAAACACTAATTTTAATAAAATATACGTATTGTAGCTGTTGAGGTATTTATTTATGAAAAAGCAACTAATTGTAAGCTGACACTGGAATTAATTATATATTTTTAAGAGGGGTTTACATCTCACCAAACAAAGTTGAATTCCGCTACATTTTTAACAATTTCAGAATTCCGCCGGTACGCCACGAAGGCCAAAACACTTCAATACGTGTAGCGGAATTCCGCTGCGGTTGGCAAGACTGCACTCACTTCCGTTGCACACATAGTGAGGGTGGGGGGGTAGACACCCCGCCGCAGGAAACAGCTATTTTTTGCACCCTCATTCTTTATGGCTTGTCACAATGTCAACCAAGCGCAGTGCGCGACTATTTTGTGGTACGGGGTTTCAAAAGCGGGTATTATTCTAATTTTGGCGTTTTTTTGTGTAAACTAAGGAAGGAGCGGTCCGGACCCCCTCCTTATATACGTCCGTCGGGTGAGGGGTCCAAACAGTGAGATCATCGGCCCCATCGAATTAGGGAAGGATGGGGAAAGAAGTCGGCTGTGCCCTTTCAAAGGAACCATCCCGGCATGTGCCTGAAGTGATTTAGGGAAATCAGGGAATCTGGACGCGGGTTTGAACAGTTGTCGTTTCGAATGCGAGTCCAGTGTGCTACATCTCCACATCTACATCCATACTCCGCAAGCCACCTGACGGTGTGTGGCGGAGGGCACCTTGAGTACCTCTGTCGGTTCTCCCTCCTATTCCAGTCTCGTATTGTTCGTGGAAAGAAAGATTGTCGGTATGCTTCTGTGTGGGCTCTAATCTCTCTAATTTTATCCTCAGGGTCTCTTCGCGAGATATGTGTAGGAAGGAGCAATATACCGCTTGACTCCTCGGTGAAGGTATGTTCTCGAAAAGTTCAACAAAAGCCCGTACCAAGCTACTGAGCGTCTCTCCTGCAGAGTCTTCCACTGGAGTTTATCTATCATCTCTGTAACGCTTTCGCGATTACTAAATGATCCTGTAACGGAGCACGCTACTCTCCATTGAATTTTCTCTTCTATCAACCCTATCTGGTACGGATCCCACACTGCTGAGCAGTATTCAAGCAGTGGGCAAACAAGCGTACAGTAACCTACTTCCTTTGTTTTCGGATTGCATTTCCTTAGGATTCTTCCAATGAATCTCAGTCTGGCATCTGCTTTACCAGTGGTTAATTTTATATGGTCATTCCATTTTAGATCACTCCTAATGCCTACTCCCAGACAGATTATGGAATTAATTGCTTCCAGTTGCTGACCTGCTATATTGTAGCTAAATTATAAAGGATCTTTCTTTCTATGTATTAGCAGCACATTACACTTATCTACATTGAAATTCAATTGCCATTCCCTGAACCAAGCGTCAATTGGCTGCAGATCCTGCTGCATTTCAGTACAATTTTCCATTGTTACAACCTCTCCATATATCACAGCATCATCCGCAAAAAGCCTCAGTGAACTTCCGATGTTATCCACAAGGTCATTTATGTATATTGTGAACAGCAACGGTCCCACGACACTCCCCTGCGGCACACCTGAAATCACTCTTGCTTCGGAGCCACTGCTCCACCTCGCCCGGACGTACAGTGCTTAATTCATTAAATTTTAGATGCCACCTATTCAACCATACAATACCCCTCCCTAGCATACCAGGTGTAGAAGTATGAAACCGGAATTTCCCTCCAGAAACCACTAACCGTCAGTATAGGGCCCTTGTGACCACGTCTGCAGCGCCATCCGCTCCCTGTAACGGCTGACGACGAATGTCAACTCACAGTACCTCAAGTTACTTAGATCGGTATCTGTTTGAAACCGCCAGCGGCGGTGGCCGTGCGGTCCTAGGCGCTTCAGTCCGGAACCGCGTGACTGCTACGGTCGCAGGTTCGAATCCTGCCTCGGGCATGGATGTGTATGATGTCCTTAGGTTAGTTAGGTTTAAGTAGTTCTACGTTCTAGGGGACTGATGACCTAAGATGTTAAGTCCCATAGTGCTCAGAGACATTTGAAACATTTGTTTCAAATCCGTAAACATGACGAGTTTTGCGCCTACGAACTATGATTTGCGGACAGCATTGGTTTTCTGTTACACTACTGGCCATTAAAACTGCTACACCAAGAAGAAATGCAGATGATAAATGGGTATTCATTGGACAAATATATTATACTAGAACTGATATGTGATTACATTTTCACGCAAATTGGGTGCATAGATCCTGAGAAATCAGTACCCACAACAACCACCTCTGGCCGCAATAACGGCCTTGATATGCCTGGGCATTGAGTCAAACAGAGCTTGGATGGCGTGTACAGGTACAGCTGCCCATGCAGCTTCAACACGATACCACAGTTCATCAAGAGTAGTTACTGGCGTATTGTGACGAGTCAGTTGCTCGGCCACCATTGACCAGACGTTTTCAATTGGTGAGAGATCTGGAGAATGTCCTGGCCATTGCAGCAGTCGAACATTTCCTGTATCCAGAAAGGCCCGGACAGGACCTGCAACATGCGGTCGTGCATTATCCTGCTGAAATGTAGGGTTTCGCAGGGATCGAGTAAGGGTAGTGCCACGGGTCGTAACACATCTGAAATGTAACGTCCACTGTTCAAGGTGCCGTCAATGCGAACAAGAGGTGACCAAGACGTGTAAACAATGGCACCCCAAACCATCATCCCGGGTGATACGCCAATATGGCGATGACGAATACACGCTTCCAATGTGCGTTCACCGCAATGTCGCGTAACAGGGATGCTATCATCATGATGCTGTAAACAGAACCTGGATTCATCCGAAAAAATGACGTTCTGCCATTCGTGCACCCAGGTTCGTCGTTGAGTACACCATCGCAGGCACTCCTGTCTGTCATGCAGCGTCAAGCGTAACCGCAGCCACGGTCTCCGAGCTGATAGTCCATGCTGCTGCAAACGTCGTCGAACTGTTCGTGCAGATGGATGCTGTCTTGCAAACGTCGCCATCTGCTGACTCAGGGATCGAGACGTGGCTGCACGATCCGTTACAGCCGTGCGGATAAGATGCCTGTCATCTCGACTGCTAGTGGTACGAGGCCGTTGGGATCTAGCACGGCGTTCTGTATTACCCTCCTGAATCCACCGATTCCATACTCTGCTAACAGTCATTGGATCTCGACCAACGCGAGCAGCAATGTCGCGATACGATAAACCGCAATCGCGATAGGCTACAATCCGACCTTTATCAAAGTCGGAAACGTGATGGTACGCATTTCTCCTCCTTACACACAACAACGTTTCACCAGGTAATGCCGGTCAACTGCTGTTTGTCTATGAGAAATCGGTTGGAAACGTTCCTCATGTCAGCACGTTGTAGGTGTCGCCACCGGCGCCAACCTTGTGTGAATGCTCTGAAAAGCTAATCACTTGCATATCACAGCATCTTCTTCCTGTCGGTTAAATTTCGCGTCTGTAGTACGCCATCTTCGTGGTGTGGCAATTTTAATGGCTAGTGGTGCATCATTTGAAGAAAACTGCTGCTAAATCGTATCAAATGCTTGTCGAAGCTTTCGGCGAACATGCTCTTGGGAAAACACAGTGTTTCGAGTGGTTCAAAAAATTTAAAATTGATGATTTCGACGCGAGAAACGGAGAGCGTGGGAAACCATCGAAAAAATTCGAAGACAATATTTCAAGGCCCTATTGTATGAAGATGATACTCAAATGGCTACAGTCCAGTTCTTATTGAGCAAATCTTGCACAGGAAACAAAAAAAGAAAATTATACCCCTCCTCTATGTCCCACTTGCTTCCCCATCCTCTGCCTGCAAGAAATGGTGTGCACTTCTATCTCTAGGTATCACAGATTGTAGCCAAAGCACTGAAAGCCTGCAAGTACAGGCTTTCCTAGTATGTTAATAACACGACAGCCCAGTGTATTGTCAATAGCTAAGTTAAGTTCCATTATTAGCCAACAGTGGGATATACAAAATCACGTGTTCTGATAGGTTTTACATCGGTCAGTCAGGCAGACACATAGCAGCTTGGCTGGCTGAACATGAACGCAGCTGGAGGTTGCAGAATTCTGACTCCGCATTTGCTAAGCATGTACTGAGTGAGTGTCACAACTAAAAGCCAGCGTCCCATGTCCTTCACTCAGCAAACAAAGGCCATAAACTCAACCTGCTGCAAGCCCTAGAAATTAACGAAGGTCTAGCTCACAGTCCAAATCTAATCCTAAATGAGCAGACACTACTCAACACTTACCCTCTCCTAAACTTCATATAATCATCTCTGTTGTTCATTACTTCCCACACTACCTGTTCCTACATATTCCCATTTTCCTGTATTCATTGAGTTCTTTTGTTTTATTGAAGTTGTCTATGTATTCCATGTAGACTGTAGTTTCAATTGTTAAGGCTTTTAACTGGTCCTTGTATTGGGTTGGGGTTGGGTTGTTTATGGGGAAGAGTCCAAACAGCGAGTTCATCGGTCGCATCGGATTATGGAAGGAAGTCGGCCGTGCCCTTTCTAAGGAACCTTCCCGGCATTTGCCTGGAGCGATTTAGGGAAATCACGGAAAACCTAAATCAGGATGGCCGGACGCGGGACTGAACCGTCGTCCTCCCGAATGTGAGTCCAGTGTGCTAGGTACTTGTATTATTGTCCATGTTTAACACCTCTTGTAGTTGTCTCATCAAATATTGTATATATTTTACTTGGTTTATTTATTTAATGCAAACTATTACATAGCCACAGTTTATATTGTTAATGTTAAAATGCAGTCCCACCACACTCTCAAAGATTGCATTATGTTCCCTTCTACTCCTCCATTTTCCTGCATTTATTTGTTTTTGTTTGTCTTACTGATATTGCTTAAGTTCCTTCAATATTCTTTAGTTACACTGATAATTGTTTCTTTTATTGGTTTGTGTACCACTCTCCATGTTTTATACCTCCTGATGTAGCCTTGTCAAGCACTAATTTTATTTTATTAGTTTTATTTATTAACAGAAACTGTTATGTAGGCATGCTGTTCCTATTTTGTGTTAAACTTTTTCCTGTCTACTCCACTTTTATTTATTTACTGTTCAATTTTTTACTTTTTCTTTGTGTTGCCACTACACTGTCAAAGATGTTACTGTATGTTTCAGCTTCAGTCTAGCCGTGTTACTTCTCTTGCAATGTTGTTTGCAAACATTGTTGTAACTTTTTTGCTGACAATACGCAGTAAATGTCTGAAGATGGCCTTAACGGTTAACGCAGTAAAAGTAATACTGTAGAACAAAAGCAAACTGGTGCTTTTCATTTAAGATACTGAAACTCAATAGGAACTAACGGAACAATTAAATGTGACGCAGAAAGCCGTTTCTCTTCGGTTGAAACCTATGGGAAAGGTGCAGGAAGTAGTAAAATGGATTCCGCTTGAAGTGAATAAAAGACAGCAAGCAAATCGAAAGACCACTTGTGAAATAATATTCTTCTCGGGTGCGCAGCCGTATCATAACGTCACCTTGACACAGTATTTCAGCGGTCCAACTGGCCGCCATCTTCAGGTGAGAGTGCTGGTACACTATCTCGCCGGAACTGACTTCTCAGCGCAAAAGGCGGTCCCTATACAGGGTGGTCCATTGATAGTGACCGGGCCAAATATCTCACGAAATAAGCTTCAAACGAAAAAACTACAAAGAACGAAACTCGTCTAGCTTGAAGGGGGCAACCAGATGGCGCTATGGTTCACTCTAGATGGCGCTGTCATAGGTCAAACGGATATCAACTGCGTTTTTTCTAAATAGGAAACCCCCATTTTTATTACATATTCGTGTAGTACGTAAAGAAATATGAATGTTTTAGTTGGACCACTTTTTTCGCTTTGTGATAGATGGCGCTGTAATAGTCACAAACATATGGCTCACAATTTTACACGAACAGTTGGTAACAGGTAGGTTTTTTAAATTAAAATACAGAACGTAGGCACGTTTGAGCATTTTATTTCGGTTGTTCCAATGTAAACTTGTCATTTCTGAGAACACATGCTGTTACAGCGTTATTACCTGTAAATACAACATTATTGCAAAAATGCTCAAAATGATGTCCGACAACCTCAATGCATTTTGCAATACGTGTAAAGACATTCCTCTCAACAGCGAATAGTTCGCCTTCCGCAATGTTCACACATGCATTGACAATGTGATGACGCATGTTGTCAGGCGTTGTCGGTGGATCACGATAGCAAATATCCTTCAACTTTCCCAACACAAAGAAATCCAGCAGATCCTGTGAACGTGCGGGCCAGTCCACCTGTCGTGAAATATGATATTCAATACCGCTTCAACCGCACGCGAGCTATGTGCCGGACATCCATCATGTTGGAAGTACATCGCCATTCTGTCATGCAGTGAAACATCTTGTAGTAACTTCGGTAGAACATTACGTAGGAAATCAGCATACACAGCACCATTTAGATTGCCATCGGCAAAATGGGAGCCAATTTTCCATCCTCCCATAATGCCGCACCATACATTAACCCGCCAAGGTCGCTGATGTTCCACTTGTCGCAGCCATCGTGGATTTTCCGTTGCCGGTTTACGCTACCGCTGTTGGTGAATGACGGACGCTTCGTCGCTAAATAGAACGCGCGCAAAAAATGTGTCACCGTCCCGAAATTTCTCTTGTGCCCAGTGGCAGAACTGTACACGACGTTCAAAGTCGTCGCCATGCAATTCCTGGTGCATAGAAATATGGTACGGGCCCAAGCGATGTTGATGTAGCATTCTCAACACTGACGTTTTTGAGATTCCCGATTCTCGCGCAATTTGTCTGCTACTGATGGGCGGATTAGCGGCGACAGCAGCTAAAACACCCACTTGGGCATCATCATTTGTAGCAGATCGTGGTTGACGTTACACATGTGGCTGAACACTTCCTGTTTCCTTTAATAACGTAACTATCCGGCGAACTGTCCGGACACTTGGGATGATGTCTTCCAGGATATCGAGCAGCATACATAGCACACGCCCGTTGGGCATTTTGATCACAACAGCCATACATCAACACGATATCGACCTTTTCCGCAATTGGTAAAAGGTCCATTTTAACACGAGTAATGTATCACGGAGCAAATACCGTCCGCACTGGCGGAATGTTACATGATACCACGTACGTTTGTGACAATTACAGCACCATCTATCGCAAAGCGAAAAAAGTGGTCCAACTAAAACATTCATATTTCTTTACGTACTACACGAATATGTAATAAAAAATGGGGTTTCCTATTTAGAAAAAACGCAGTTGATATCCGTTTGACCTATGGCAGCGCCATCTCGCGGGCCAACCATGGCGCTAGCTGGTTGCCCCCTTCAAGCTAGACGTGTTTCGTTCTTTGTAGTTTTTTCGTTTGAAGCTTATTTCGTGAGATATTTGGCCCGGTCACTATCAATGGACCACCCTGTATAGGGGCCGCCTTTTGCGCTGAGAAGTCAGTTCCGGCGAGATCGTGTACAAGCACTCTCACCTGAAGATGGCGGCCAGTTGGACCACGGAAATGTTGTGTCAAGGTGACGTTATGATACGGCTGCACACCCGCGAAGAATGTTATCAATTATTACGCCGGGAAAGCCTTCGTAACCACACTTGTGAAATGCTGCTCGCCGAAAACAGAAGAAAGTCTTTTCTCCACCGAATAGTGACAGGTGATGAAAGATGGATATACAGGGTATTTGAAAAAGAACTCCTTAATTTTAAGTATAAATTTAATGGGGAACTTAATGAAAAATTACATCAGTGACTACATATCATGAAAGAGAATTCCTTCAAGTTTTGTTAATGTTAGTAGACGTCAACTTGGGATCCATTTGATGCACAAGTCGAGACGATGTTCCACTTCTCGCCACGTATTCACCAATATTTCAGGTATAACTGTGCCAACCGCCGCGACGGGATGTTTTTGATCTTTTGACTGTACACAACATTTTTTTTGCGGCCCCAAAAGAAAGGTCCAGTGGGGTTAAGTATGGGCTTTGTGGTGGCCAAGTTATTGGGCCAGCCCTGCTTATCCACCATCCTGGAAAGCGAGTATTAAGATCCGCACGCACATGGTTACGGTAATGAGATGGGGCGCCATCTTCTTGGAAAAACGCAAGCACCTTTTCCGCCTCAGTATCGACAATTTGGGGAATGACGTACTCTGTCATTACGTCACAGTAAACGTCCCTGTTTATTGGTTGTTCTACGAAAATGAAAGGACCAATCATTGACCCGCCAGGGAAGCCGAGGGCGCTAACGCGCTGCTTCGTGGACTCGGGTAGGCGCGCCGGCCCCGGATCGAATCCGCCCGGCGGATTAACGACGAGGGCCCGTGTGCCGGCCAGCCTGGATGTGGTTTTTAGGTGGTTTTCCACATCCCACTAGGGGAATACCGGGCTGGACCCCACGTCCCGCCTCGTCTACACGACTCGCAGACATCTGAACACGTTCACACTATTCCATCCATGGATTACAATAGATGCAGACAGCTGGGGTACACTAACTCAGTCTCAAGGGATACGGGGTGGCGGCAGGAAGGGCATCTGGCCGCCCCTTAAAATTAACCATGCCAATTCCGCACTTAACCCTGCCGACCCTGCGCACAATGCGGGATAAAGGCGGTAGCAAAAGAAGAGAAAGGACCAATCACACAATCTTCCATCAAACTGCACCAGACATTAACTTTGGGAGAGTCACGTTGAAGCTCTGCCTCCCCTCCCCCCAATTCTGCAGTTATGACGATCAACTGTTCCAATGACATGTTGCGGAGTACACACTGTAGCTGAGTTGCTCTGCACTCACGCCTGGACTGAACTGAGGGAACAGTGGAAAAAAACAGCACTGGTACCGTCTCAAGTCAAGCACACCTGCCAACTGCATGGGAGCTTAACTTCGAGAGTTGATGAATCAAACAACGCAAACTAGAATATGTCATAGAATGATATTTTCACTATGCAGCGGAGTGTGCGCTGATATGAAACTTCCTGGCAGGTTAAAACTGTCTGCCCGACCGAGACTCGAACTTGGGACCTTTGCCTTTCGCGGGCAAGTGCTCTACCAAGCTTCTGTAAAGTTTGGAAGGTAGGAGACGAGATACTGGCAGAAGTAAGGTTGTGAGGACCGGGCGTGAGTCGTGCTTCGGTAGCTCAAATTGGTAGAGCACTTGCCCGCGAAAGGCAAAGGTCCCGAGATCGAGTCTCGGTAGGGCACACAGTTTTAATCTGCCAGGAAGTTTTTTAGAATATGTCACTTCGTACAGATTCTAGGACACATTAAAACTAGGGAATTCTTTTTCAAACACACTGTATTTTGAGAATCCTTAGCGTCGTGAAATGATGAGTGGACCCAGGAAAACCATCGACATCCACTGCAAAACCAAATCGCTTTCTGTGTCTGGTGGGATCAGAAGGGTGTCATCTATTCTGAGCAGCTAAAACCTGGTGAAACCGTTAACACCGATCGCTACCAACAGCAAATGATCGATATAGATCATTACGTGAAAAACCACCGAAATACGGAAGAAGGTGCGGCGGCGCGGTTCCTTCCGTCCCTTTACGACGTAGCTGCAACTACCTGTGAACATTGTCTCAGCATATCATCAGTAGGGAGGCCCAGCGAAACCTACTGTACTTCGATGTGAACTAGGCTGCAATCACAGTCACTAAGCTACGTTTCGGGAGAAAGTTTTCACACGAAATGAAAGGTTGGAAATTTTGTCCTTAATTAATATACTCTGAAGCTTAGGTGAACAAGTATCACTGCCAAGCCAGTGCTAGTCTTAACACAGTCACTCACAATCCCTTTCACTCACGTTAGCAATATTATGGTGTTGCATTTCCCGAAAACGTAATAGCTACAACAATACGTATTGTTTTTGGTTGAGAATGCTCGCCGAATACTAAGTCTATCGGTACCTAATGCAATCACAGTTTTTAGCCACCGACCTGCTCAATACGCCATGCGGAATATATGTCTTTTCTCGTCACAAAATTCACTTCAAAATTCCGAAATTTCTACACACCCATCGGAATAATTATGCCGTCACTTTACAACACTTTTGATGTATGAAACACTGCTAGATCCGGCAACTTATCATTTCCGTCGGAACTACTACTACTACTACTACTACTACTACTACTACTACACACGTCCGAACTGTTCCATGGCTAGGCTCCGACTCCTCTCTAGAATACTCTAAGTCTTCTCTACAAGCAGAGAAAGGCGCGCGAAGAATATTGCTTTACAACTGGTCAGTTTACTCAACAGCCAATAGCCAAACAACATTATCCCGCGTCAGTCTGCGCTTTTGATCAATAGCCAATTGCAAAATAGTAAACCTAACGACTGCACTTTTTACCGACGTAATTATCTAATATGCTAAAGTTTTGTTTATGCATAAAGTTATTCACTATTATTATTTATACCGGAATTAACTTTCCCTTTACCATAAACTTACTTTACAATTCCATTCTACAAAAATCCCCTTTGTCCACACCCATACTTCCCACACTGAATCCCAGTACATAACTCGTTAAACAATTATCTTCATATTAACCTTAAACCACACTCACGTATCATTCATACTGCTAAAACATATAACGTTTTACCTACACAAAAAGACATAATAACACTTTATGATAATACTAGAATAGTTTATGAAAAACATTCTATTACTTTAGTGCACTCGAGTGGGCACAATCAAAACTAAATCACAGTTCCCTTATCCAATACTGTCCTCTACCGGCTGATACGCTACGCCTCAAAGGCAGCACAAAGCCATATTCCTCCATGATAAAGGCCCATTCCACACAGCAAAACCAGTAAGAGAAACATTCGAGTTAAATTCTCTCTCTCTCTCTCTCTCTTTCACACACACACACACACACACACACACACACACACACACACACACACACACACACACAAACTTGTACTCCTCTCAGCATTAAAGTCTGATGTTAGTTCCGCCTGACCTATCAGCCGACATCTGTAATAAGCTGCGGCCTCCTAACACCACAACGTCTCGAGGTGGCTTCTCACTCACCACAGCACTCCTCGAAAAGCTCGAGCCGAGCCTCCGGCCATCACACAGATCGCGCGCCTTCTCCATTCCACCCAAGGACCGCACGCTCACTGATATGATACGCACCGTATGTGTGTCTGACCAGCAGTCATTCCTCGCCCTGTGACGTGGCTATAGCATGGACGCTTTTACCTCGACAGTAGGTCAGTAGTCAATGTTCTGGCTGATCACAGAAGATGTAGAGAACGGGCAAGCCTGATGTGATGAGGCGTGGACGTACAAAACTTTGTCGTCCACTCGCTCACTACAGCAGCGCGCGAAAGCCGGCCAGCTTCGATGTTTCGGAGTCGCTGGTTCCCAGGCCCCGGGCCACAACTGTCTGCCAGTGACAAAGTTGTTCACGCCATTCGGTATCTCAACCTGCGACCCGTATCGCAGCTACAGTGATTTCCCATTCGTCTGCGCTCTTCTTACACAGGGTGAAAATTACACTACTTGCCAGTAAAACTGCTACACCAAGAAGAAATGCAGATGATAAACGGGTATTCACTGGACAAATACTAGAAGTGACATGTGATTACATTTTCACGCAATTTGAGTGCACAGATCTTGACAAATCAGTACCCACAACAACCACCTCTGGCCGTAATAACGGCCTTGATACGCCTCGGCATTGAGTCAAAGAGAGCTTGGATGGCGTGTACAGGTACAGCTGCCAATGCATCTCCAACACGATACCACAGTTCATCAAGAGTGGTGACTGGCGTATTGTAACGAGCCAGTTGCTCGGCCACCATTGACCAGACGTTTTCAATTGGTGAGAGATCTAGAGAATGTGCTGGTCAGGGCAGCAGTCGAACATTTTCTGTATCCACAAAGGCCCAAATGGGACCAACATGCGGTCGTGCATTATCCTGCTGAAATGTAGGGTTTCGCAGGGATCGAATGAAGGGTAGAGCCACGGGTCGTAACACATCTGAAATGTAACGTCCACTGTTTGAGGTGTTGTCAATGCGAACAAGAGGTGACCGAGACGTGTAACCAATGGCACCCCATACCATCACGTCGGGTGATAAGGCAGTATGGTGATGACGAATACACGCTTGTGCGTTCACCGCGATGTCGCCAAACACGGACGCGACCATCATGATGCTGTAAACAGAACCTGGATTCATCCAAAAAAGAATGACGTTTGGCCATTCGTGCGCCCAGATTCGTCGTTGAGTACACCATCGCAGGCGCTCCTGTCTGTGATGCAGCGTCAAGGGTAACCGCAGCCACGGTCTCCGAGCTGATCGTCCGTGCCGCTGCAAACGTCGTCGAACTGTTCGTGCAGATGGTTGTTGTCTTCCAAACGTCCCCATCTGTTCACTCGGGATCGAGACGTGGCTGCACGATCCGTTACAGCCACGCGGATAAGATGCCTGTCATCTCGACTGCTAGTGATACGAGGCCGTTGGGATCCAGCACGGCGTTCCGTATTACCCTCCTGAAGCCACCGATTCCATATTCTGCTAATAGTCATTGGATCTCGACCAACGCGAGTAGCAATGTCGCGATACGATAAACCGCAATCGCGATAGGCTACAATCCGACCTTTATCAAAGTCGGAAACGTGATGGTACGAAATTTTCCTCCTTACACGAGGTATCACAACAACGTTTCACCTGGCAACGCCGGTCAACTGCTGTTTGTGTATGAGAAATCGGTTGGAAACTTTCCTCATGTCAGCACGTTGTAGGTGTCGCCACCGGCGCCAACCTTGTGTGAATGCTCTGAAAAGCTAATAATTTGCGTATCACAGCATGTTCTTCCTGTCGGTTAAATTTCGCGTCTGTAGCACGTCATCTTCGTGGTGTAGCAATTTTAATGGCCAGTAATGTACTAAAGACGACAAAGTCTTGGAGTTGCATGGGACACCAAAACTAATATCTATCTCCGATATAATTTGCTGGGAGCATTATTTAATCCGCTACAGGCCGTATTGCCTCTTATACGCGGACGAGTAAAGAAATCCCCAGAGTTACCGGCTAAAAATGCGCTTTTACATGTGTGAAAATAAAGTTTTCCGTGACAAGTGACACTGTACACTACGTGATCAGAAGTATCTGGACAACTGGCTGAAAATGACTTACAAGTTCGTGGCGCCCTCCATCGGTAATGTTGGAATTCAATATGGTGTTGCCACACCATTAGCCTTGATGACAGTTTCCACTCTCGCAGCCATACGTTCAGGTGCTGGAAGGTTTCTTGGGAAAATGACAGCCCATTCTTCACGGAGTGCTGCACTGAGGAGAGATATCGATGTCGGTCGGTGAGGGCTGCAACGAAGTCGGCGTTCCAAAACATCCCAAAGGTGTTCTGTAAGACTCAGGTCAGGACTCTGTGCAGGGCAGTGCATTACAGGGATGTTATTGTCGTGTAACCACTCCGCCACAGGCCGTGCATTATGAACAGGAGCTCGATCGTGTTGTTAGATGCAATAGCCATACCCGAATTGCTCTTCAACAGTGGGAAGCAAGAAGGTGCTTAAAACATCAATGTAGGCCTGTGCTGCGATATTGCCACGCAAACCAACAAGAGGTGAAAGTCCCCTCCATGAAAAACACGACCACACCGGAACACCACCGCCTCCGAATTTTACTGTTGGCACTACACACACTGGCAGAATACGTTCACCAGGCATTCGCCATGCCCACACCCTGCCATCGGATCGCCACATTGTGTACCCTGATTCGTCACTCCACACAACGCTTTTCCACTGTTCAATCGTCCAAGTTTTACGCTCCTTACACCAAGCGAGGCTTCGTTTGGCGTTCACTGGCATGATGTGTGATCTATGAGCAGCCGCTCGACCATGAAACCCAAGTTTTCTTACCTCACGCCTAACCGCCATAGTACTTGGATCCTGATACAGTTTGGAATTCCTGTGTGATGGTCTGGATAGATGTCTGCCTATTACACATTACGACCCTCTTCAACTGTCGGCGGTCTCTGTCAGTCAACAGTCGACGTCGGCCTGTACGCTTTTGTGCTGTAAGTGTCCCTTCACGTTTCCACTTCACTATCACATCGGAATGAGTGGACCTAGGGAAGTTTAGGAGTGTGGAAATCTCGCGTACAGACGTATGACACAAGTGACACCCATTCACTTGACCACATTCGAAGTCCATGAGTTCCGCAGAGCACCCCATTCTGCTCTCTCACGATGCCTAATGTCTACTGAGGTCGCTGATATGGAGCAACTGGCAGTAGGTGCCAGCAAAATGCACCTAATATGAAAAACATATGTTTCTGGGGGCGTCCGGATTCTTTTAATCATATAGTGTATTTTCCCTCGGAGCTGTAAATCTTACAAATCCTTTGAATGGTAAAAGTTTTATACACTAGCGTAGAACTTGCCGCCACTTTGGGAAACGAAACCCACAAAACAAACGACAAGTTTTGGAACGATCTTTGATACGCGGCAACGTGTACACTGGATATTTTCGTGTATCGGAAGTATAAATACGAATTCCATCAAATACAGCACGGTAGCTTCCGAAGCACTGAACTCGAGACTGCGTGGCGCTATTTTCTGCCGTAGCTCACGTCACGTGACCTCGCGAGCCAATGACAGTAGATATTCAGAACATAGGACACGTGATGTAATTATTCAATAGTAATATCACTGTTAGATAGTGCGAACACACAAATAGGAAAAGTTAACGGTTTATACGAGGGTAATCCCAAAAGTAAGGTCTCCTATTTTCTTGTAAGTACGCAGACCTGTTTATTTCTACAAAGGTTTACATCAGTTTACAGCTTGAACATTTAGCTGTTTTTCGACATAATCACCATTTCTGTCGATGCATTTTTGTAGACGATGTGTCAGTTTTTGTATGCCCATGTCGTACCAGCTCGCCGCCATGCTGTTTGGAAAGTTATGAACCTCTTCTTTCACCTCGTCGGCGGAGCTGCATCGCTGGGACCACAATTAACTTTGATAGATACTGTGAGACTCTGAAAAAAACTCAAACGGGCAATTCACAACCGGAGAAGAGGAATGCAAGAGCAAGGGCGCACACATTCTACATGACAACGCTCGCCCACACATCGCTCGGCAAACCGTTGCTCTCCTGCAACAGTTTCAGTGGAACATAATCACCCACCCACTCTCTATAGTCCTGACTTGGCGCCCAGTGACTACCACCTGTTCCCTAGGTTAAAAGAACACTTGGCCGGAAAGCGATTCAGCTCCGACGACGAGGTGAAAGAAGAGGTTCATGAGTTTCTGAACAGCATGGCGGCGAGCTGGTATAACATGGGCATACAAAAACTGCCACAGCGTCTACAAAAATGCATCGACAGAAATGGTGATTAGATAAACAGCTAAATATTCAAGCTGTAAACTGATGTAAACTATTGTAGAAATTAACAGGTCATTGCACTTATAAAAAAAAATAGGAGACCTTACTTTTGGGATTACCCTTGTATTAATATACACACAGTACAGAAACAAGAAAAGCTAAGCTTTCACATATAATATTCGCCTTTTTTTAGTATCTCTTACCCTTCAAGATATATTAAACAGAAATGTGCCAGTAAAGTTTTAAATAAGGCTTAATTGGCTCCATGATTTAAGAAATTCATCGCGTATTCTCACACGTAACATAATTCATCTTGTGCAAAAAGGAAATTTACTTTGAAAGTAACGCAATATTTTTCCGTGACCTGTTAAAAATGTAAACAGTTATAACGTCACGCTCATCGAAAGCAGTTTGTTGTTATAAAATACAAAAATTCAAATGGCTCTGACCACTGTGTGACTTAACTTCTGAGGTCATCAGTCCCCTAGAACTTAGAGCTACTCAAACCTAACTAACCTAAGGACATCACACACATCCATGCCCGAGGCATGGCCGGCCGGTGTGGCCGAGCGGTTCTAGGCGCTAGAGTCTGGAACCGCGCGACCGCTACGGTCGCAGGTTCGAACCCTGCCTCGGGCATGGCTGTGTGTGATGTCCTTAGGTTAGTTAGGTTTAAGTAATTCTGTTCTAGGGGACTGATGACCTCAGATGTTAAGTCCCATAGTACTTAGAGCCATTTTTTTGGTTCCAGACTGTAGCGCCTAGAAGTGCTCGGCCACTTCGGCCGACTTATAAAATACAGTCGTCGTCCTAAAGCCTTTGATACATTTTGCTGTCGGCAGACGCTTTTGAGTGCACTGTGTTTTGTTGTTGTAAATGGCGCATTTCCTTTGCACCTAAAGTTTTATTTTGGTGTACTCTCTCGATTAATGTTTTCTTCTGCTGTATTATTCGGCTGAAGAGGGCTAATGTAAAATTCTTTGTTAGAGTAGCAGTTCTTACCAGCCAAAATTACGAAAATTTAACTGAAAACTAAAGCAATGAAAAATTCTCGGGACTCTAAAAAAATTCTCGGGACTCTAAAAAAATTCTCGGGACTCTAAAAAAATTCTCGGGACTCTAAAAAAATTCTCGGGACTCTAAAAAAATTCTCGGGACTCTAAAAAAATTCTCGGGACTCTAAAAAAATTCTCGGGACTCTAAAAAAATTCTCGGGACTCTAAAAAAATTCTCGGGACTTTAAAAAATTCTCGATTTTTCCCGGTTGTCGGGGAGCGTATACACCCTGTTTATATTGATCTGTTGTTGCACTTATTCTTATTGTACGGATAGAGGCTACACTTTTCACCTGTAATGGCTGTTTAACATTCACATTTAGTTGTACGTCTTGACCTAGCACACTACTTGTTTACTAAAGGTGGGATGCTCCTGGAGTGCGTACGATGATCTTGATTGTTTACTAAGGGAGCGATGCACTTTGAGTACGTACACTCATCATGGTTCGTGCTTACTACAAAGCGACGTCGTTCAACATCCACCATTCACGTGTCTGGGAGGAGATTAATCCACCTGCCACATTTACTCGCGCCCATGAAGTGCGCTTCTACGTGAATGTGAGGGCAACTGTTGGTGGCTGTTTAGTTGGGTCGTACCTCCTACCTAGGCCGTTAAATGGCAGGCATTATTACAATTTTTCCGCGAGAGCACTGCTAGAGTTGCTGCATGACATGCCACTAGCTACTAGACAGCGCATGTGGTTCCAGCATAGCCGTCACATTTGAGTCGTCCTTTGCAAAGATTCTCGAACCGACTGCTGCCAGAAAAGAGGATTGGCAGAGGTGGTCCTGCACCGAGGCCTAATCGATCACCTGATTTGACCCCTCCGGAATTTTTGTGTGGGGAGAGATGCGCAAGACTGTTTACAAAACCCCTGTCGAATCAGAAAAGGATATGTTTGCCCGGATAGCAGCTGCGGCAGGAGAAATTGAGGATACTCCGCTGTCTTTGACGTCTTAGACGCAACAGACTGGTTGGTGCCATTTTTGAAGTAACTGTATCGTATTAATGCAGTTGTCTCTTGGTACTAAAGAATTAAGAATTATTGTCTGCTGTAAGTAGACTTGATGTCTTTGTAAAATAGGGACTCCCAGGAGAGTGCACAGTGCATACGAGTTAAACGCCTTCCTGATACGTATCAACTGTATCAGTCCGAAAATTCAATGAACTAAGAGAATAATAAAAGAAATCACTCCATCTTCAGGCCACGAGTGGCCTACCGGGACCATCCGACCGCCGTGTCATCCTCATGTGGAGGATGCGGATAGGAGGGGCGTGGGGTCAGCACACCGCTCTCCCGGTCGTTATGATGGTATTCTTTGACCAAAGCCGCTACTATTCGGTCGAGTAGCTCCTCAATTGGCATCACGAGGCTGAGTGCACCCCGAAAAATGGCAACAGCGCATGTCGACTCGGATGGTCACCCATCCGAGTGCCGACCACGCCCGACAGCGCTTAACTTCGGTGATCTCGCGGGAACCGGTGTATCCACTGCGGCAAGGCCGTTGCCTAACTAAGAGAATAATGGTGAACTGAATTTTTTGCATGTGTCAGTTATCAAGCGAGGGGACGGGGAATTGGACCATACAGGATGCAGAAAAGCCACACATACTGACTTACCTTAATATAGATTATAACCACCACCCCAGACAAAAAAGGCGTGTAAAAATCTTGGTATACACTACGCACAAAATTTGCGAACCGACTTATTTAAAACATGAGATTCAATATTTCGATCGACATTCGAAAAGACTGGTTGTTCTAACAAAGGAGATAGATCGAGCACTTCGCCCTAGGGGAAGAATCAGGATCAACGAGGGACTATGGCCGCCTAACGATAAGTTTTCCTTCCCTTCTTCAGTAAGATTACAGACCGCACTGGGAACGTTTTGAGCAACTACGGTGTGGAAACTACAGACCTACCAAGAAGATACAGGAATGTTTAAGATCGGAAAAAGATATACGCCATCCTTTGGCTACACCGGATGTATATACAACTTCTTGTAGTAGTTGACTAGTTAATTACTGCCGCCTGCGACATACGGATAAATCAGCAGTAGCGGGACATGTTTAGCAACAAGGTGATCACGAAATAAAATTCAGAGAGAAAACATCGCACTATCATGTGCGCATGTACAGAGGCTATAGAGATTTGTAAAAATACCACAGTTAACAGAAAAGAACAACTCTTAGGTTAGATAAAATCTGAATTTCAACGTCTTTTTTTCCGTGGATACTCTGCAAATCACATTCAAGTGCCTGGCAGAGGGTTCATCGAACCACCTTCACAGTTCTCTACTATTCCAATCTCGTATAGCGCGCGGAAAGAATTAACACCTATATCTATCCGTACGAGCTCTGATTTCCCTTATTTTATCGTGGTGATCGTTCCTCCCTATGTAGGTCAGTTTCAAGAAAATATATTCGCATTCGGAGGAGAAAGTTGGTGATTGGAGTTTCCTGAGAAGATTCGGTCGCAACGAACAACGCCTTTCTGTTAACGATTTCCAGCCCAAATCCTACATCATTTCTGTCACACTCTCTCCCATATTTTGCGATAATACAAAACGTGCTTCCTTTCTTTGAACTTTTTCGATGTACTCCGTCAGTCCTATCTGGTAAGGATCCCACACCGCGCAGCAGTATTCTAAAAGAGGACGGACAAGCGTAGTGTAGGCAGTCTCCTTAGTAGGTCTGTTACATTTTCTAAGTGTCTTGCCAATAAAACGCTATCTTTGATTACCCTTCCGCACAACATTTTCTATGTGTTCCTTCCAATTTAAGTTCTACGTAACTGTAATACCTAGGTATTTAGTTGAATTTAAGGCTTTTAGATTAGACTGATCTATCGTGTAACCGAAGTTTTAGCACTCATGTGGATGACCTCAAACTTTTCGTTATTTTGGGTCAACTGCCACTTTTCGCAACACTTAGATATCTTTTCTAAATCGTTTTTCAGTTTGTTTGATCTTCTGATGACTTTAGTAGTCGATAAACGACAGAGTCATCTGCAAATAACCGAAGACGGCTGCTCAGATTGCCTC
Organism: Schistocerca serialis cubense; assembly: GCF_023864345.2. Taxonomy (NCBI): domain Eukaryota; kingdom Metazoa; phylum Arthropoda; class Insecta; order Orthoptera; family Acrididae; genus Schistocerca; species Schistocerca serialis. Next base: position 81,877,954 of record NC_064649.1, on the reverse strand, counting down.
CAAAATCGTTTATATAGATAAGGAACAGCAAAGGGCCTATAACACTACCCTGGGGAACGACAGAAATCACTTCTGTTTTACTCGATGACGGTGCACTGTGAGAATGACGATCGATTACTTTCAATTAGGAATGTTGGCTTTACCAGAGATGATCTCTTCGCTGACGTCATGTGTACATTTTTTTTTTCACTATCTCCTTATTTTTTATGACCCACCGCCTAATTTCTTATGGTGAGTCGTATGTTGCCACTTAGTCGCCATGACTGGGTCCGGGGTCCTGTGTGACTGAAAGTAACACCACCCCCACCACCACCGTCCCCACTCACACCGTTGCCCATGTCCCGCCACGTGGAGGTGGGCTCTATTTGTTTACATCCATTTGATGCCTTTTTTTTTTTTACTGTGGTGCTTCTACGCTTCCTATATTGTGTTGTATATTAACAGGGGACCTAGAAACGACGGAGAGGCTCCGTCCCCGCCGCAGCCGCAGTGGCCCACAACCCCACGACGACTACCGCAGTCCACTTCACCCCTCCGCCGCCCCACACCGAACCCAGGGTTATTGTGCGGTTCGGCCCCCGGTGGACCCCCAGGAAACGTCTCACACCAGACGAGTGTAACCCCTATGTTTGCATGGTAGAGTAATGGTGGTGTAAGCGTACGTGGAGAACTTGGTTGCGCAGCAATCGCCGACATAGTGTAGCTGAGGCGGAATAAGGGGAACCAGCCCGCATTCGCCGAGGCAGATGGAAAACCGCCTAAAAACCATCCACGGACTGGCGGGCTCTCGGGACCTCGACACAAATCCGCCGGACGGATTCGTGCCGGGGACCAGGCGCTCCTTCCCGCCTGGAAAGCCGTGCGTTAGACCACACGGCCTACCGGGCGGGCTCTCAGATACATACTAATAGAAGTTTCTCCTTAATTCAATTGAATTTTCATCCCATTTACGTTTTTAAACTGAATATAGTTTGGGTATAGGGTCTAATGTCAGATTGTGCCTGCATAATATCCACATTCTCGATGCTGCATTGACTGGCAACACTCCGAAATAACGAACTTTGACACTAAGATTTCAATATCGAATTTCGTAATTTCATTCGAATGGAAGACGACATTTTTTCGAAGCTGCTCACCATCACTGAAAAAACTATTTATCTGCGAGATACAAACATGAGCCCGTCCATAGACACAGAGGTAGCCACATTTCATAGGAAGTTTCTCAACAGAAAAAACTTTCAGTGTGTAACTTGGCAGTCCAGTAAGATTTCTGGCCTCTGGTGAAACATTCCAGTCAACTCTTTGGACTTTGCAACAAGAATTGCAGAAAATGCATTATTTGTAATAAACAACATCAACTTTTGAGATATTCTATTAAATTAATGGGAAAGACCCAACCGGGTGGGCTGCGCTTCCTAAATACACGGTGATCTCTCGAGTTCTTGTTGCACTTTGGCGCTTTAGTTCTCAAGATGTCTCCCGCAGTCGGAGATGAAACGTTACGAGGAAGTTCTATACACCGACCGCAGCCTGTCATTCAAGTGAAATCAGTACCGGCCGTGGAAGGATACATCGGATAATAAGCATGAAGTATGGTCTATGTCCCAGGCAACCACCCAGAGTTTGTCGGATTAAATAATTTCCGCCCGGCATGCTTCCCTTACCGCGTCACGTGCGCTCAATCCGGCGATGTGCGGCCGCCATAATGTTTTGGCTCGTCAGCGTACATATCTGTGCGGCGGCGTAGTGCGCTGTGTTTACGCAAGGACGCGGCGTAGTAGTACGCCAGAGCCGCAGGTGGGGGCCGAAGGGGAACGGAGGGGGGGCGCGATCAATAGCGCCGCGGTGGGCGTGGCCGACAGCCACCGCCGCTGCCGCCGCATTTCAGTCTGGGCGTCGCATCCCGGCAGGGGCAGCTGGCTCCAGCTAGCTGGCGGCCCTCGCTGCGACACACCCGCAACACACACTACGCTGCTACACTACTGGCCATTAAAACCACGAAGATGACGTGCTACAGACGCGAAATTTAACCGATAGAAGAAGATGCTGTGATATGCAAATGATTAGCTTCTCAGAGCATTCACATAAGGTTGGCGCCCGTGGCGACACCTACAACGTGCTGACATGAGGAAAGTTTACAACCGATTTCTCATACACAAACAGCAGTTGACAGGTGTTGCCTGGTGAAACGTTGTTGTGATTCCTCGTGTAAGGAGAAGAAATGCGTACCATCACGTTTCCGACTTTGATAAAGGCCGGCTTGTAGCCTATCGCGATTGCGGTTTATCTTATCACGACATTGCTGCTCGCGTTGGTCGAGATCCAATGACTGTTAGCAGAATATGGAATCGGTGGGTTCAGGAGGGTAATATGGAACGCTGTGCTGGATCCCTACGGCCTCGCATCACTAGCAGTCGAGATGACAGGCACCTTATCCGCATGGCTGTGCAGCCACGTCTCGGTCCCTGAGTCAACAGACGGGGACGTTTGCAAGGCAACAACCAGCTGCACGAACAGTTCAACGACGCTTGCTGCAGCATGGACTATCAGCTCGGAGACCACGGCTGCGGTTACCCTTGACGCTCCATCGCAGGCGTTCCTTTCTGCAGGAACGCCTGCGATGGTGTACTCAATGACGAACCTGGGTGCACGAATGCCAAAACGTCATTTTTTCGGATGAATCCAGGTTCTGTTTACAGCATCAAGATTGTCGCATCCGTGTTTGGCGACATCGCGGTGAACGCAAATTGGAGGCGTGTATTCGTCCTCGCCATACCGGCGTTTCACCCGGCATGATGGTATGGGGTGCCCTTGGTTACACGTCTCTGTCACCTCTTGTTCGCATTAACGGCACTTTTGAACAGTGGACGTTACATTTCAGATGTGTTACGACCCGTGGCTCTACCCTTCATTCGATCAATGCGAAACCCTACATTTCAGCAGGATAATGCGCGACCGCATGTTGCAGGTGCTGTACGGGTCTTTCTGGATACAGAAAATGTTCGACTGCTGCCTTGGCCAGCACATTCTCGAGATCTCTCATCAACTGAAAACGTCTGGTCAATGGTGGCCGAACAACTGGCTCGTCACAATACGCCAGTCACTACTCTTGATGAACTGTGGTATCGTGTTGAAGCTGCATGGGCAGCTGTACCTGTACACGCCATCCAAGCTCCGTATGACTCAATGCCCAGGCGTATCAAGGCCGTTATGACGGCGAGAGGTGGTTGTTCTGGGTACTGATTTCTCAGGATCTATGCACCCAAATTGCGTGAAAATGTAATCACATGCCAGTTCTAGTATAATATATTTGTCCAATGAATACCCGTTTATCATCTGCATTTCATCTTGGTGTAGCAATTTTAATTGGGTTGTTTGGGGAAAGAGACCAAACAGCGAGGTCATCGGTCTCATCGGATTAGGGAAGGAAATCGGCCGTGCCCTTTCAAAGGAAGCATCCCGGCATTTATCTGGAGCGATTTAGGGAAATCACGGAAAACCTAAATCAGGATGGCCGGAAGCGGGATTGAACCGTCGTCCTCCCGAATGCGAGTCCAGTGTGCTAACCACTGCGCCACCTCGCTCGGTAGCAATTTTAATGGCCAGCAGAGTATCATCTCTACGTAGTCCGCCTCGATAGCTGAGTGGTCAGCGCGACGGAATGCCATGGAAAGGGGACCGATATCGATTCCCGGCTGTGTCTGAGATTTTCTCCGCTCAGGGACTGGGTGTTGTGTTGTCTTCATATCATCCCCATCGACACGTAAGTCGCCGAAGTGGCGTCAACTCGAAAGACTTGCACCAGGCGACCGGTCTACCCGACGGGCGGCCATAGCTACAGGACATTTCATTTATCGCTACGCATGCAAAAGCCGCGCGTAGAATCGTTGTTTGGGGCTGTCTTGGTGCTCGGCTCCTATTTGAGCTAGGAACACGAAGTGAAAAGTTTTTAGTTTAGCCCGGACCAGACGCCATTCGTATTGACATTTCGAACATCTGCCTTGTATCGTATTGTATTGTATGTTAACCGGGGACCTAGAAACGACGGAGAGGCTCCGTCCCCGCCGCAGCCGCAGTGGTCCACAACCCCACGACGACTACCGCAGTCCACTTCACCCTTCCGCCGCCCCACACCGAACCCAGGGTTATTGTACGGTTCGGCCCCCGGTGGACCCCCCATGGAACGTCTCACTCCAGACGAGTGTAACCCCTATGTTTGCGTGGTAGAGTAATGGTGGTGTACGCGTACGTGGAGAACTTGTTTGCGCAGCAATCGCCGACATAGTGTAACTGAGGCGGAATAAGGGGAACCAGCCTGCATTCGCCCAGGCAAATGGAAAACCGCCTAAAACCATTCACAGACTGGTCGGTTCACCGGACCTCGACACAAGTCCGCCGGGCGGATTGGTGTCGGGGACCAGGCGCTCCTTCCCGCCCGGAAAGCCGTGCGTTAGACCGCACGGCCAACCGGAACATTGCCTTGTTGAAGCTATGTTACAGTAAACTTTAAGCAACATTTGAACGACGAACCGGTGCTGGCGCCCAGAAAAATTGCGCGAATCGCTTAATTCATTTTTGCAACAGATTTGAATTGGGTTGAAATTAATGCTTTGCTAATGGCGCCATTTCTGTGTGCAACCTTCGGATTTGAAGTGCAAAAACAGCCACTCTCGTTTGGATTTCACGTGCAAAAACGATCACCCTTAAATAAGTCCGGACTGGAGAGAAACTAGTGACTCAAATTTCGGTCACTGGTGTATCGGTCCTCGGTCCGAGACAAGTTCTAACTGTTTGAAAAAAATCTTGCTTCGTTTCGATTTTACGTACAAAAAAAAAAGAAAAAGGTTTTACTGGGAGATTCTTGAAGTGCGCCACTTCGACACTTTAAACTCGTACGAATGGGTTCAAGCTTTGCACGAAGCTATATAAATGGATCAAGTCAAAAAGTAATTTTTTTATCTAATATTCTTTATCCGTCGTCGAGATATGATGGTTTAAAGTCGAAGTAAATGTAACACGTAAAATTCGTTCCTACGTGAACTGAAAGAGTGAAAACAGTTCAAGATGAAACATTTTTTTAATGCTTTCTTACAATAAAACTGAATACTCGCTTTAAAAAATCTAGCTTTATTCGGATTTTATGTGAAAAAAAAACATTTTTATGAGTTTTCTTACTCGCGCCAATTGTGTGTTTCAGACTTGTGCGATTAGGTTCAAATTTTGTGAGAATCTAACGCAAATACGTGTCATTAGTTGTCGTTCAGTTGTTTTGTGAAAGCTTTATCCGTTGCCACGGTATAAGCAACATGGTTCGAAAGACAATAAAAAAAAGCCTATACCGGATCAATCATCGCCAGAGTCAACAAAACTGTGAGTGCGGAGCTGCCTACATAGGACAAACAGGGAGACCTGTCAGCTTACGAGTAGCAGAACACGAACGCCATGTACGATTACAACAACGTAATAAATCGGCGATATTGGAACACCACCGTGACTGTGGACAACCTATCAGGTTCCAGGAAGCCCGAGTACTGGCGAAAGATACGTGGATGCGAGAACGCAAATTACGGGAGGCGATCGAAATTATTAAGCAGCCTGACAACATCAACAGAGCAGATGGCTACAAACTCCCGGCGTCCTGGCTGCCGGCCATCCAAGTCTACAGGTCGCGAGCGGCCGCGGGGCAGAAGCTACACGGGACACGGGCGTATCTGCACAAACAGCTATAGAGCAACTCTCAGTCCATTTTCTGGCACACCAGGAAAACTTGCCGACCAGAAGCCGAACGCTGATTGGCCGACAGCTACCAATCGTTGACCACATGGACATCCACGAATAGCCTCTTTCTCTCCATCTTCCCTTACGTCTTGACTAGCCAATCATATTAGAGGGCCAATTAAAAGTTTTTGCAACAGTGACGTCAGACATCGATGGTCTGTAATAAATAGTAGCACCTATCCCCATGCAAAACCAGTCGTGCCCTGAGGAAGGCTGTTGCAATTCGGCCGAAACATCGGTTTTAGTTTATTTTTGTGGTTGTGTTTAGCAATGACGCGGCATAATACCAAGAAGAATTTTAATCACTACAACAAGTCTGTATGGAGAGTGCCAAGCTACGGCGGTCTAACGTCAGAATTATGGAAGAGTGAAAGCAGCTTAGCACAAAAAAGGCGAATATGTCCTGGGTAAAGTTAGAGATATAAAAAAGGGAGCCTAGCTTTTCGACTTATCTGGCAGCTTCAAAGGCATTTCAATCAAAATTTTAGTTTGTGTAATCTTTACACGCTTTGACTCCCCTTTGCCTGTAGTCATAATCCAATTTCATGACGCGTTCGTTAAAATCGACAGAGACCGTTGCACATAAATCGTCTTAAGGCAAACACACATGGTCACTACCTGGTTATTTTCTGCTGAACAGAAATTCGCATTAAACACGGCAAGCAATAAGTCATGACTCTCATCCACATCGATAATCAGACTCTGTAAACCACTGTGAAGTGCATGGCAGAAGGTACTTCCATTTGTAGCTGTTATCAGAGGTGCTTCCCGTTTCGTTCACGTATGGAGCGCGGGAAGAATGAATGATTACTGGCCTCTGTTCGTGCTGTAATTAATATGATCTCGTCCTGGCGATCCGTACGTGAGTGATACGTAGGGTGTTGTTGTGTATTCCTAGATTCATCATTCAAAGCCGGTTATTGAAACTTAGTGAATAGGTTCTTTTGGCATAGCTTTCGCCATCGAATCTACACTCCTGGAAATGGAAAAAAGAACACATTGACACCGGTGTGTCAGACCCACCATACTTGCTCCGGACACTGCGAGAGGGCTGTACAAGCAATGATCACACGCACGGCACAGCGGACACACCAGGAACCGCGGTGTTGGCCGTCGAATGGCGCTAGCTGTGCAGCATTTGTGCACCGCCGCCGTCAGTGTCAGCCAGTTTGCCGTGGCATACGGAGCTCCATCGCAGTCTTTAACACTGGTAACATGCCGCGACAGCGTGGACGTGAACCGTATGTGCAGTTGACAGACTTTGAGCGACGGCGTATAGTGGGCATGCGGGAGGCCGGGAGGACGTACCGCCGAATTGCTCAACACGTGGGGCGTGGGGTCTCCACAGTACATCGATGTTGTCGCCAGTGGTCGGCGGAAGGTGCACGTGCCCGTCGATCTGGGACCGGACCGCAGCGACGCACGCATGCACGCCAAGACCGTAGGATCCTACGCAGTGCCGTAGGGGACCGCACCGCCACTTCCCAGCAAATTAGGGACACTGTTGCTCCTGGGGTATCGGCGAGGACCATTCGCAACCGTCTCCATGAAGCTGGGCCACGGTCCCGCACACCGTTAGGCCGTCTTCCGCTCACGCCCCAACATCGTGCAGCCCGCCTCCAGTGGTGTCGCGACAGGCGTGAATGGAGGGACGAATGGAGACGTGTCGTCTTCAGCGATGAGAGTCGCTTCTGCCTTGGTGCCAATGATGGTCGTATGCGTGTTTGGCGCCGTGCAGGTGAGCGCCACAATCAGGACTGCATACGACCGAGGCACACAGGGCCAACACCCGGCATCATGGTGTGGGGAGCGATCTCCTACACTGGCCGTACACCACAGGTGATCGTCGAGGGACACTGAATAGTGCACGGTACGTCCAAACCGTCATCGAACCCATCGTTCTACCATTCCTAGACCGGCAAGGGAACTTGCTGTTCCAACAGGACAATGCACGTCCGCATGTATCCCGTGCCACCCAACGTGCTCTAGAAGGTGTAAGTCAACTACCCTGGCCAGCAAGATCTCCGGATCTGTCCCCCATTGAGCATGTTTGGGACTGGGTGAAGCGTCGTCTCACGCGGTCTGCACGTCCAGCACGAACGCTGGTCCAACTGAGGCGCCAGGTGGAAATGGCATGGCAAGCCGTTCCACAGGACTACATCCAGCATCTCTACGATCGTCTCCATGGGAGAATAGCAGCCTGCATTGCTGCGAAAGGTGGATATACACTGTACTAGTGCCGACATTGTGCACGCTCTGTTGCCTGTGTCTATGTGCCTGTGGTTCTGTCAGTGTGATCATGTGATGTATCTGACCCCAGGAATGTGTCAATAAAGTTTCCCCTTCCTGGGACAATGAATTCACGGTGTTCTTATTTCAATTTCCAGGAGTGTATTATGACATTTCTGGAGACCAAAAACCTCTACAGGAAATAACACGGGTTCCGAAAGCAAAGATCGTGTGAAACCCAGCTCGCTCCGTAGGTGCACAGGCGCCCAGGTAGATGCCGGGTTCTTTGATTTCTGGAGGGCACTCGATACAGTTCCGCACTGCCGCCTAATGAACAAAAATACGAGCATACGGAATATCAGACACGCTTTGTGGTTGCATAGAAGAGAATCTGGACTTGGGACAATGGGGTAAACGTGGGCAGACATAAGGACAGAATCGTGAACATAAAATGTCTGGCCTTTATCGATGACACAGCCATGATAAAAAAAAGGAGCCCAGGAATCTCTTGAGACACTCCGCGGAACTCACGGACTTCGAACTTGGTCAGGTTGTAAATGTACACTCATATCGCTGGATGGGTTGCGGAGCATCTTTGCGAGCAGCCGCGTCTGCAGAGTCGAGCTCGGGACACGAATCTGGTGCGTTGTGTTGTGGGTAGCTCTGCATGTAAGAAGCCTTATTAGTATTGAGGCTGAAGTGTTGCTACAAGTGCTGTTACAGTAAAGTGATGAAATATCGAAGTGATTCAGAGGAAAGTGCGTCAAGAAGTAATTAAAAAATGAACAATGTCGCCGATAACGTATTTTTGTGTATCCTCTAGTTGCGTGTCGTACCGTACAGCATCAATCCAAGAATGAATTAATGTGAATCAGTAATACTACGAGTATTTACCACAAAAGAGAACATTTAAGTGCCAGTGTTTTGTAGCGAGCGTGAGGGCGTGCGTTCGGTCATCGCGTTTCCGCATTATCAACAATCAGCCGCGCCGCGACGGTTACGCGCACGCTCGTACAAGTGATAACTGAAAAATTAACTTGACGCACAGTGTTATATCATTACTAGGGTCAAGGAGGACTGGTACCTGAAGAAATCTGTGTATGCATGACGAGCGTAAGAACTTTCGTGCGATCATTCACCTCAGAATATAGATGTTCGTACCAGACGTCGAACATTTTTGTGTTTTAACATTGAGTGGCTCCCCTAAACCCGCTTGCATATTTCGATAGATAATTCCAGGCAAGCCAACAGCAGTGTGGAGCAGAACAGTACGACCGCCGCGGGATTATCAGGTACGTGGTGTGGACTTTAAGGGAAACCCCACCCCCGCCATTCGTACCACCGGGCGTGTTACGAGGTGATTGGGTGTCACTTGTGCCATAAGTCTGTACGCGAGATTTCCACACTCCCAAACTTCCCTAGGTCCACAGTTTCCAATGCGATAGTGAAGTGGAAAAGTAAAGGGACACGTACACCTTCTTGCTTCCCACTGCTGAAGAGTAATTTGGGGATGGCGATTGCTCTATTGCTCTCAGCCGAAACAGGACTACAAATCTCATATGAAAAAGCGTACAGGCCGACGTCGTCTGTTGACTGACAAGAGACCGCCGACAGTTGAAGAGGGTCGTAATGTGTAATAGGCAGACCTCTATCCAGACCATCACACAGGAACTCCAAACTGCATCAGGATTCACTGCAAGTTCTATGACAGTTAGGCGGGAGGTGAGAAAACTTGGATTTCATGGTCGAGCGGCTGCTCATAAGCCACACATCACGCCGGTAATTGCCAAACGACGCCTCGCTTGGTGTAAGGAGCGTAAAAATTGGGCCATTGAACAGTGGAAAAACGTTGTGTGGAGTGACGAATCAGGGTACACAATGTGGCGATCCGATGGCAGGGTGTGGGCATGGCGAATGCCTGGTGAACGTATTCTGCCAGTGTGTGTAGTGCCAACAGTAAAATTCGGAGGCGGTGGTGTTCCGGTGTGGTCGTGTTTTTCATGGAAGGGGCTTGCACCCCGTGTTGTTTTGCGTCGCACTATCACAACACAGACGGACATATATGTTTTAAGCACCTTCTTGCTTCCCACTGCGGAAGAGTAATTTGGGGATGGCAATTGCTCTCAGCCAAAACAGGACTACAAATCTCATATGAAAAAATGGAATACATGGACACAAAATCCACAGATAGGCACCCATTGGCTACAAAGTATAGAAAGGTAACACAAGTAGAAAGTTTCAGGTGCTGAACGCGACATCCAATGAAGAAATGACTACTAAAGGTACAAAAAGCATGCAAACTTACATGGAAGCATTACAACAAAACAAGTATTTCCATCGGTCGCAAATTAAGACACTATAGTACAGTAGCCTTACTGTTGAGGTATGGAAGTGCCTCGGTAAAAAGGGAATTGATATCCTCTGGGATTTAATGAAAAAGATTCGGCGACAGATGCCAGACAAGTGGAGAACTAGTGTACTGATCCCAATATTTAAGGGGAAAGATGATGTGCAGGACTGCAGTAACTATAGAGCTATTAAACTGATGGCACACACAATGAAAATTTGGGAAAGAGTTATAGAAGCAAGATTACGCAAGGAGACTGTGGTGTGTGAAGAACAGTTTGGGTTGATGCCTGGAAAAGGAACGACTGATGCAATACATGCTTTAAGGTGGATAGTGGGGAGACACAGGGAGCTACGAGCCGATCTACGTATGGCTTTCACTGATTTGGAGAAAGCATATGACAGAGTCCCAAGGGACTCATGGAGATGCATGAGAGAGCAGTGCGTGACAGAGAAGTATGTGAGGTTAGTGAAGGAAATGTACAGAGGAGCAATGACACAGGTGTGGGCATGACAAAGGAGTTTCCAGTAAAAGTAGGGTTACATCAAGGGTCTGCGCTTAGTCCCTATCTCTTTGACCTGATTATGGATGTGTTGGTGAAAGATGTGAAGAAGGAAGCGCCTTGGAATACGATGTTTGTGGATGATGTGGTTCTTTGTGAGCAGAGCATCGACAGACTTGAGGAAAAGCTGGAGGATTGGAGGAAGGCAATAGAAGAAAGAGGGATGAAGATTAGCAGTACAAAGTCAGAATATTTAGCACTGAAGGATGTGCAGATGAGGCCTTGCAAGATCCAGGATGATGAGCTGAAATCATCGGTCTGCAAATTTAAATACCTGGGGTCGTACAGAGGACTGGAAAGCGAGATACAACACCGAATAAACTGCGGTTGGAACAACTGGAGGAAAATGAGTGGAGTGTTGTGTGACAAGAAGGTGAGCATTGGGTTGAAAGGGAAAGTGTACAAGTCGGTGGTAAGGCCTGCTATGATATACGGGGCAGAGACATGGCCAATCACAATAGCCCCGGAAAGGAAGATGGAAGTGGCGGAAATGGATGTGTGGGGTATCAAGGAAGGACAGGATTAGAAATGAATTTGTTAGGGGAGGTGTGAAAGTGGAATCCACGGGGAAAATGACACAACAGAGCAGACTAAGGTGGTAGGGACACTTACAGAGAAAAGGGGAAGAGTATATCGGAAACAGAGTTGAGGATATGGAGACTGAAGGAGCGAGAAGGAGAGGAAGGCCGAAGATGAGGTGGAAGGATACAATATCCGGAAAACTAGGGGAGAAAGGATGGAAGAAGGAAGAGGCAATGGATAGAGTACTAAGGAGGAGAAGGATCCAGAAGAGCAACGCCGACCGTATGTGACGTGGGACAAGGCGACGATAAAGAAACAAATAAATAAAGTATAGTAGCCTTACCAGAGGCCTTGTATGCCTCAGAAACAACAGTAACCACGTGAAGGATAAAAGTCAACGAGACCGAAACCAACAGAGGAAAATACTGGAAAGGATCTATGGGCCAGTTCAGAAAGACGGTATCTAGATAAAGAGGCTAACAAAAGAACGGCACGAGCATCAGGAAAAGAAAGGCAAAGTTCTTCGGACACATTCATAGTATGAACGAAAACAGACTGACCAAGAAAAATTTTAACATAAACTGATACAGTGAAAACCAACTGGGTAAAGGAAACCGCGGAAGACGTCAAGAAACTGAACATATCCACAGAAGACACGATAGGCGGGGAAAAATACAGAGAGATAAAATAGAAAACGAAATTCAGCAAACGCTCAAAGAGAAGAAAACAGGAAATAAGTGGACAGAAGACAGAAAGAAGAAACACAGCGAATACATGTCAGGTTTTTGGGAAGAAAAAAAGAAACAGAAAAAATGCCATTAAAACTGTGTTTTAGCGCTCTTCTTAACGGGGAATCAACGTAGGTAAAACCCTCAGAAAACGTAGACCACTAGCGAAGAAAGTAGCTTACAAAGCACTCGTTCGACCAATGTTTTACTTTGTTCGTCAAGTCAGCGTGAGGTCCATACCAAATACAACTGACAGAGAACACAGAAGAAATCCAAAGAAGAACATCTCGTTTCGTCACGGGTTCATCCAGTAAGCATGGCGGCGTCACGCTGAGGCAGACGTTGCAAGAGAGGCGTTGTGCTCACACTGCCGTTCACAGTTAAAATGCCGAGAGCGTGCGTTCCCAGAAGAGTCAACCGATGCACTGTTTCCTCCCACTATTGTCTTTCAGAAAAGAGCACGTACGCAAAATTAAAGATTCCAGCTTGCAGGAAGGTTTACAGACAATAGCTCTTCCCGCGAACGGTTCGCGACTGGAACAGAACAGGCGAAGTGAAAGTGATACACTAAGTGCCCTCCGCCATACACCGTAAGGTGGCAGGCAGAGTACAAATGTACATTAGGCAACTGCCAGTCCATTTCTTCAGCCTCTGTTCTACTCTTCCATGGGTCAAACAAATATATGACCTTTCCTGCTACCTTCTCTGTACACATTCAATATTCTCTACACTGGTCCTACACTGAAGAGCCAAAGAAACTGGTACACCTGCGTTACCATCGTGTAGGTCCCAGCGAGTACGCAGAAGTACCGCAATAAGACGTGGTATGCGCTCGACTAATGTCTGAAGTAGTGCTGGAGGGAACTGACACTATAAATCCTGCGGGACTGTCCATAAATCCGTAAGAGTATGAGGGGGTGGAGATCTCTTCTGAACAGTACGTTGCAAGGCATCCCAGATATGTTCATGTCTGGGGAGTTTGGTGGCCAGCGAAAGTGTTTAAACTCAGAAATTTGTTCCAGGAGCCACTCTGAAGCAATTCAGGACGTGTGGGGTGTCGCGTTGGCGTGCTGGAATTGCCCAATTCCGTCAAAATGTACAATGGACATGAATGGATGCAGGTGAGCAGACAGGACGCTCACGTACGTGTCACCTGTCAGAGTCGTATCTAGACGTATCAGGGTCTCATATCACTCCAACTGCACACGGCGCACACCATTATGGAGCCTCCACCAGCTTGAACAGTCCCTTGCTGACGTGCAGGGTCCATGGATTCATGAGGTTGTCTACATGCGTACACGTCCTTCAGCTCGATACAATTTGAAACGAGACTCGCCCTACCAGGCAACATGTTTCCAGTCATCAACAGTCCAATGTCGGTGTTGACGGGCCCAGGCGAGGCGTAAAGCTTTGTGTCGTGCTGTCATCAAGGGTGCACGCGAGGACCTTCGGTTCCTAAAGCCCGTATCAATAATGTTTGAATCGTTCGCACGCTGACACTTGTTGATGGCCCAGCATTGAAATCTGCAGCAATTTGCGGAAGGGTTGCACTTCTGTCACGGTGAACGATTCTCTTCAGTTCCGTTCTTGAAGGATCTTTTTCCGGCCGCAGCGATGTCGGAGATTTGACGCTTTACCGGATTCCTGATATTCACAGTACACTCGTCAAATTGTCGTACCGGATAATCTCCACTTCATCGCTATTTCGGAGATGCTGTGTACCATCGCTCGTGCGCAGACTATAACACCACGTTCAAAGTCACTTAAATCTTGATAACCTGCCATTGTAGCATCAGTAACCGATCTAACAGCTGCGCCAGACAACTGTTGTCTTATATAGGCGTTGCCGACCGCTCGACCGTATTCTGCTTACTTACACATCTCTGTATTTGAATACGCATGCCTATACCAGTTTCTTTGGCGCTTCGTTGTATATGGTACAGGCTCGACACACTTAAACAATATTCTAGGATGGGTCGGACGAGGGATGTGTTAGCGACTATTCTGTAGTTTGATTGTATTTCCTCGGTACTCTACCAGTAAGGCTAAGTCTACAATCTGCTTTCTCCACGACTGAACCTCATGATCGTTCCACTTCGTGTCCTGTTAAAGTGTTACACCCAAGTATTTATGTGAGTTGATCGATTCCAAATGTAACTCATCCTTGCTGTAGTAATAGGGGAGTATTTTTTCCTCTTTTTCTTTTGTAAATGGCACAACTTTATATTTTTGAACATTTGATCTCTTCGTTTTCTCGGTCCACACATGTGAATCTCCATCTTTTCTTTTCCTCCGTAAGCAGACTAGCTCTTAGTTGTAAAATCAGGGAGCCGCACCTTGCAATGAACAATTCGTGTGTTCATTTATAGCTGGTGGTATGCAGAAAATGGTTACTTCTACAAATGGAAAAGGTATGTAAATAATTATTATACCTAAATATTAAACGGAGAATCTAGATGTTAGAAAACTGGTTCAGATTTGTTTAAATTTTGTTCGTTACTATGAAATTACCCAGTTTCTGAAGGTCTTCGTACGTGGACTTCAGGTTGCAATACAAAAAGATTCAAATGGCTCCGAGTACTATGGGACTTAACATCTTGAGGTCATCAGCCCGCTAGACTTAGAACGACTTAAACCTATCTAACCTAAGGACATCACACACATCCATGCCCGAGGCAGGATTCGAACCTGCGACCATAGCGGTCGCGCAGTTCCAGACTGAAGCGCCTAGAACCGCTCGGCCACTCCGGCCGGCTTGTAATGCACATCTGCTAATTCCAATTTGGTGTTCGATAACGAAATACTGAAATAACCGTTGGTTATGCATGAAATATTAACAGGTGAGCAATTACAAGCGCTTCTTACTGACAGCAAACTAGAGTTATCCGATTGGAAAGATCACGAATTCTCGTTTTTGAGTCGAGATTGTCTTGCTGAGCTCGATGAAACTGGACTGGTAAACAATAAGAACGTTAAGATGTCGTTACAGAGGCTAGGAGAACAGGACGTCCTCGTACAGTGAATTCTTCTGACAGTGAAGATGTGTATGTTGCAGAAAATGTGAATCAAGTGTCAAACACAGCTGTGTTGCAACCAGTTTCAGAACGTTTTACAAAGCTGCCCAACTACCAAAATTTGTTGAGGCAAGGAATGTCTCAAACTGCAGGAAACCTGGTTCAAATTCCAAGATAAAGGACTTGTGAATCAAACGTGGAATGTATTTATGTATTGGAAAAATACCATAAAGATTTATTTACTGGCACTAACAAATTATTACTTGCTAAAAATTACTGTATGATTATTACTTTATTATACGTATAAAGTTGTTATAAAGCTTAAAAAACCTCTACTGGAAATCATATATTTCAACAAGATTAACACTAAAAATCCTATTTTCTGAGTGCATTAGCATACACAGTGTAGTGTTTCAAATAAAATATATATATTCCCGAATATAATGTTTTTATTGAAGAAAGGGGAAAGAAAATACAAAGAGAAAATTGGTATGTTTTCACGATAAGTGAGATTTATGATCGACATATGTGGACCTCCATTTATGCTATAGTGAATCATCATAAAAGTACTTCATTTGCATGTGTATCATGCTTGTTTATACACTAAAGCGCCAAAGAAACTGGTATAGGCATGCGTATCGAAGTACAGAGATGTGTAAACAGGTAGAATATGGTGCTGAGGTCGCAACGCCTATATAAGACAAGTGTGTGTGGCGCAGTCGTTAGATCGGTTTCGCTGCTAAAAATGGCAGATTATCAAGATTTAAGTGAGTTTGAACGTGAGGTTATAGTCGGCGCACGAGCGATGGGACACAGTATCTCCGAGGTAGCGATGAAGCGGAGATTTTCCCGTACGACCATCTCCCGAGTGTAACGTAAATATGAGGAATCCGGTAAAACATCAAATTCCGACATCGCTGAGGCCGGAAATAGTTCCTGCAAGAACGGCGCAAACGATGAAGAGAAGCGTTCAACGTGACAGAAGTGCAACCCTTCCGCAAATTGCTGCAGATTTCAATGCTGGGCCATCAGCAAGTGTCAGCGTGCAAACCATTCACCGAAACATCATCTATATGGGCTTTCGGGGCCGAGGACCCACTCGTGTACCCTTGACGACTGGACGACGCAAAACTTTACGACTCGCCTGGGCCCGTCAACACCGACGTCGGACTGTTGATGACTGGAAACATGTTGGCTGGTCGGACGAGTGTCGTTTCAAATTGTATCGAGCGGATATGGAGACAACCTCATCAATCCATGGACTCTGCATGGCATCAGGGGACTGTTCAAGCTGGTGGAGACTGTGCAATGATGTGGGACGCGTGCAGTTGGAGGGATATGGGACCCCTGATACGTCTAGATACAACTGACAGGTAACTTGTACGTAAGCATCCTGTCTGATCACCTCCATCGATTCATTCCATTGTGCATTCCGACGGACTTGGGTAATTCCAGCAGGTCAAGGCGATACCCCACACGTCCTGAATTGGACACACTTCTGAGTTTAAACACCAAACTCCCCACACATGAATATTGTTGAACATATCTAGAATGCCTTGCAACGTGCTGTTCGGAGACCTCCACCCGGTCGTAATCTTACGGATTTATGGACAGCCCTGTACGATTCATGGTGTAAATTCCCTCCAACACTACTTCAGCCATTTAGTCCATGCCACGTATAGCTTCTGCGTTCAGAAGGGGGCCCTAAACGATATTGGGTAGGTGCACCAGTTTGTTTGGCACTTCAGAGCAGTTTATTGGAAAATACGAAAAGAATAAAATTCCTGTGAATTATTATTACTTTTTTCTTAAATGTCACGAGTGAAAAGGTTTTTGTCAACCTTTGCACCACTTTGGAATAACCTTTGCACCACTTTGAAATCTTATCAAGATATGATTGAATATTTGTGCAGCTTCTTTCGGACAGTACTTTATTACAGGTAACTGCATCATTTGCGACATGTCTGAGTTTGCTATTAATATTGTCCGCAAGGTCATTAATACAAAACCCGAACATTGAGGGTCCCAACATCCTTCCAGGGGTACACCCGAAGTTGCTTCTGTCGGTGACGCACTGTCCACGATAACACGCTGTATCCACCGTACTAAGAAACTCTCGATTCAGCACAACCGATCGCGGTTTCAACGAAAAGCGTAGGCATGCCATGGAGTCAAACGCTTTTCGGGAATCGAGAAACACTACGTCTACAGTACTGCCCGTTACCTACGGATATTAGGAAATCACGTGAGAAAAGAGGGAGTTTGGTTTCACATGATCGATGTTGAGCTCATAATACGAGGCGTATTTTTTACCTAAGTACCGTTTTGAAATTAAAAAAAGATGTGTTAGGATATCTCAATAATTTTATTTTTTCATGAAAGCCTGTACCTTAATCTAATTTTCCACATAATTTCCGTCAATACTGAGGAACTTGTCATAGCGTTGTACCAGTTTTTGAATACCCTCCTCACAAAAGTCTGCCGCCTGACTTGTTAACCGCTGCGCCACCACTGTTTTGACTTCGTCATCGTCTTGAAGACGCTGACTGCCAAGGTGTTTCTTCAAGTCCAGGAACAGATGGTAGTCACTGGGCCGCGCGGGATTAGCCGAGCGGTCTGAGGCGCTGCGTCATGGACTGTGCGGCTGGTCCCGGCGGAGGTTCGAGTCCTCCCTCGGGCATGGGTGTGTGTGTTTGTCCTTAGGATAATTTAGGTTAAGTAGTGTGTAAGCTTAGGGACTGATGACCTTAGCAGTTTTTTGTCCCATAAGATTTCACACACATTTGAACATTTGGTAGTCACTGGGCGCAAGATCGGGGTTGTACGGAGGATGATCTAGAGTTTCCTATCGAAAAGATGTGACGAGATCTTTGGTCTGATTCGCCACATGCGGACGGGCATTGTCTTGCAGCAAAACGATGCCCTTCCTCAACTTCCATGGACGGTTGCTTTGATTCTGGTGAGACGTAGGCCACCCATGTTTCATCGCCCGTAAGAATTTGGCTTAAGAGATCATAAGCGTCGTTGTGGTACCGCTCAAGGACAGTCAATGCACTGTCTAAACGTTTGGTTTTGTGCACATCCGTCAACATTTTCGGTACCCAACGTGCGCACAATTTTCGGTAATTCAAATGCTCGGTCACAATGCCATACAAAACACTACGAGAAACATTAGGAAAGTCATCCTGCAAGGAGGAAATCGTAAAGCGTCTGTTTTCTCTCAACTTATTGTCCACTTCCTGCACCAAATTTTCATTAACGACCGAAGGACGCCCACTCCGTTGTTCATCATGCACATTTGTGCGGCCATCTTTAAATGCTCTCACCCACGTTCTTACCATTCCATCACTCATAATGTTTTCTCCGTGAACTGCACAGCTCTCACGATTAATATCGATCCGTTTTAGGCCTTTAGCACTAAGAAATCTTTTAACAACCGTACTTCACAGTCGGCGGGACTCACGATTATCGGAGGCATCTTAAACACTCAGTACACAACGTAAACAAGGAAGAATCAGACTCTAATAGAGGCAGTGCGTAGATTAAGGTACAGCTTTCATGTAAAAACAAAATTATTGAGATATCTTAGCATGTTTTTTTTTTACTTAAAAATACGCCTCGTATGTTAAACGATTCGCAAATGGGTGACAAAAATATTGGACCGTAGTTTCGTGGATGATTTAAGCTCCCGTACCTGCAGACGGGTGTGATGGATGCTTTCTTCCAGCTACTGTGCACGACTTTTTCTTAGAGAGATGTACGATAGATTATAGTAAGAAGAGGGGCTAACTAAGCCGCAAACTGGGTACAGAATCTCAGAACGATTCCATCTGGCCATGTGGCTTTGTTCGATTTCAGCTGTTTCTCAACCTCACTGACAGTAATCTTTTCAGTGGTACGGTAATTATATTGGCGCAGTACTCTAGTGTGATGTGCTCTGTTGTGGTGGCATGGCGATACACCAGACTTGTAGTCTGCTACGTACCTGCCAATTCATGGCAACGAGTACTTTCGCTACTATTTTAAGAAATATGCAATAACTTGTCTGTCCAAATCTGAAGATGGTAACACTGATTACCGAAACCGGTATCGAGAATAATGCTTATTATTGGCGATCATGGCAAAGAAGTTTTTCTTCTCCAATAAGTTTGAATCTATATAATGAATAGATGAAAACTTAATTCTGAAACAATGAATTTTAGCTACATAGTTTCTTAAGTGTTAATTTCATAAACTTTTTATCACCCAACAACTATGTTGTATACTCCACTGGCTGAATGGGTTAGGTCGTGAATCATCGCGAGTCGGCTTTCCGTATTTGATCCTCTTAACACACAGAACTATATACTTACATGGATATGGTGTCTGTTCTGGCAACACCGGCTGTCACCTTCTGCTGTGCGGATGCACACGTATTACCCGAACTCTTACGGGACTTGGTAAGAATGTCTTCCACGAGTAATGAGTGTGTTGACGTGGGACAGTACAAATGTAGTGTGTGGACATACAAGGTGAGAAAGTGGGTCTCGCGGGAGGCGTGCGCGAGATAGTCCCTGCAGTCGCACTATCCTCTGTGCCCTCGGTGGCTCGGATGGATAGAGCGTCTGCCATGTAAGCAGGAGATCCCGGGTTCGAGTCCCGGTCGAGGCACATTTTCACCTGTCCCCGTTGATATATATCAACACCCGTCAACAGCTGAAGGTATTAATACACTCCTGGAAATTGAAATAAGAACACCGTGAATTCATTGTCCCAGGAAGGGGAAACTTTATTGACACATTCCTGGGGTCAGATACATCACATGATCACACTGACAGAACCACAGGCACATAGACACAGGCAACAGAGCATGCACAATGTCGGCACTAGTACAGTGTATATCCACCTTTCGCAGCAATGCAGGCTGCTATTCTCCCATGGAGACGATCGTAGAGATGCTGGATGTAGTCCTGTGGAACGGCTTGCCATGCCATTTCCACCTGGCGCCTCAGTTGGACCAGCGTTCGTGCTGGACGTGCAGACCGCGTTAGACGACGCTTCATCCAGTCCCAAACATGCTCAATGGGGGACAGATCCGGAGATCTTGCTGGCCAGGGTAGTTGACTTACACCTTCTAGAGCACGTTGGGTGGCACGGGATACATGCGGACGTGCATTGTCCTGTTGGAACAGCAAGTTCCCTTGCCGGTTTAGGAATGGTAGAACGATGGGTTCGATGACGGTTTGGATGTACCGTGCACTATTCAGTGTCCCCTCGACGATCACCAGTGGTGTACGGCCAGTGTAGGACATCGCTCCCCACACCATGATGCCGGGTGTTGGCCCTGTGTGCCTCGGTCGTATGCAGTCCTGATTGTGGCGCTCACCTGCACGGCACCAAACACGCATACGACCATCATTGGCACCAAGGCAGAAGCGACTCTCATCGCTGAAGACGACACGTCTCCATTCGTCCCTCCATTCACGCCTGTCGCGACACCACTGGAGGCGGGCTGCACGATGTTGGGGCGTGAGCGGAAGACGGCCTAATGGTGTGCGGGACCGTAGCCCAGCTTCATGGAGACGGTTGCGAATGGTCCTCGCCGATACCCCAGGAGCAACAGTGTCCCTAATTTGCTGGGAAGTGGCGGTGCGGTCCCCTACGGCACTGCGTAGGATACTACGGTCTTGGCGTGCATCCGTGCGTCGCTGCGGTCCGGTCCCAGGTCGACGGGCACGTGCACCTTCCGCCCACCACTGGCGACAACATCGATGTACTGTGGAGACCTCACGCCCCACGTGTTGAGCAATTCGGCGGTACGTCCA
The DNA here is from genome assembly GCF_023864345.2 of Schistocerca serialis cubense. NCBI lineage: Eukaryota > Metazoa > Arthropoda > Insecta > Orthoptera > Acrididae > Schistocerca > Schistocerca serialis. Next base: position 81,856,970 of record NC_064649.1, on the reverse strand, counting down.
CCCGGCCTCCCGCATGCCCACTATACGCCCTCGCTCAAAGTCCGTCAACTGCACATACGGTTCACGTCCACGCTGTCGCGGCATGCTATCAGTGTTAAAGACTGCGATGGAGCTCCGTATGCCACGGCAAACTGGCTGACACTGACGGCGGCGGTGCACAAATGCTGCGCAGCTAGCGCCATTCGACGGCCAACACCGCGGTTCCTGGTGTGTCCGCTGTGCCGTGCGTGTGATCATTGCTTGTACAGCCCTCTCGCAGTGTCCGGAGCAAGTATGGTGTGTCTGACACACCGGTGCCAATGTGTTCTTTTTTCCATTTCCAGGAGTGTATAATTCTAATTTCGTTCTAGACGGCTGCAGGTCATCAGTGGTGTCTGTTCTTTGGACATGTCCGAAAGAACCGACAGCATATCCATATTTGTAACATGGAGTTTTCTCCACTGGAGGTTGATAGCCTCTGGCAGCCGAACGTGAAAAGGTCTTTCAGAGACAAGTTTCCACCCTCCAACCCGGTAGGGAAGGAGAAGGCTACATCGGATTCGGTGGGTAGCCAACTAGAAGACTCAAATGAATCGGAGCGTTTGAAATCGCCAAATTCTCATCAAGCGCATTATGCCAAAACAAACCATAAACACGTTAACTACATTGCAACACATATCATAAAAACTGAAAAGCCAAAAAGCTTCACAAATGAACTGGACAGGCACAATATCGTAATAGCAAGGCTCCAAGAAATGAGAAATACAACAGAACTTCCATTTGAATCTCAAGGTTATAGAATTTCAAAATGCAAAACAATGACAAAGAGTTATGAAACAGTGCCCATAATTCGCAACAGGATTTATAGTAAATTTGAAAGTGATAGATTCAATAACTTATTTTAAAACTATTTCTCCACGAATCGCAACTTTAACTCTGGTAGTCACAAACAAGAATATATACTATCATGAACGCGAATGTCGCTACCAATGAGAAAAATTTTCTAACAAGAACTATGGTACAGTAGAAAATTTCGGAGATCTATTGGATCAGACAATAAATCAAGTCAATGAAAACAACGTAAAGACCTTAAAAGGAGATTTTAATGCCCAACTGGAAGAGGAAAAGAAGTACAGAGGTATGACTGGAAAATGAGCTCCACATAAACAAACTAATAGAAATGGGCAAAGACTAGTTGAAATTTGCAGAACACATGGGCTCACCTCGAAATCTAGATATTTTAAAAGAAAACCAAGCAATCTTATGACATGGAAACATCATGATTGGACAAGAGGAGAGCTGCAGCTGAAACATGTCTGCATGGACAAATTATTTCATAAAGAAATTCGAAATGCTAAAGTACTGAGAGGAACAGACACAGGTTCAGATCATTATTTGGTCAAAATCAAATTAAGGAAAAAGAGACAGAGAAAAGAAAGTATGACCTACATAAAATAGTCAAAAATGACAGATACCAGAAACACATACAAAATTTTCAGCAGTAACTGATAATCTTGAGGAACTGATACCAACTTTTAAAACAGCGTGCTGAAGAATCGGCCCCCGTAAATCAACGTAAAAAACATGCATGGTGGACTACAGAATGTGACGGAATTCATGGTGAAAAACATCAAGCTCGGACTAAATATCAAACTCACAAAACAGAAGGAAATGCAACTAACCTAAAACACATCAGAAAAAAAATTCTCTCAAATTATGAGAAAAACAAATGGGCAATATCAAAAGGATCTACTGAATTTCATTGAAGAAAACTTCTACAAAACCATTTCCAGAGAGTATTTCAAAGCCTTTGATAAACAATTACGTAATTTCAACTCTCCCACAACACTGCTGAGAAATAAGGATGCAAAAATAGCCCTTAATAAGAAGGAAAACGCACAGCTCATGGCAAAGCATTCAACGAGTTCTTTAACTGGGATGAATCTAAAAAGCTTTTAAAAGTAGGCACAAGCATCCCTGTAAAATCCAAACCAGAAAATATAAATACATCTACAATAGAAGAAACAGAAATTGCACTTAAAGAAATGAAATGAAATGATCGTATGGCATTTATTGGCCGGCATATCCCCTTCGGGGTTCGGCCGCCGTATTGCAAGTCTTTTTAGTTGACGCCACTTCGGCGCCTTGCGTGTCAATGATGATGAAAATAATGATGGACACACAACACCCAGTCCCCTGCCGGGAATCGAACCCGGGCTCGCCGGCCGCGGTGGCCGTGCGGTTCTGGCGCTGCAGTCCGCGGGACTGCTACGGTCGCAGGTTCGAATCCAGCCTCGGGCATGGGTGTGTGTGATGTCCTTAGGTTAGTTAGGTTCTAAGTACTAGGGGACTTATGACCTAAGATGTTGAGTCCCACAGTGCTCAGAGCCATTTGAACCATTTGAACCTGGGCTCCCTTTCGTGGTAGGCGGTGACTGCTGCGCTACGGAGGCGGACACTTAAAGAAATAAGAAGCTACAAAGCATGTGGGGAAAATCAAGCGTTTGCGGAAATGAGGAAGTATGCTGGTAAAACAACTCAGACATCTTTAGATATGAAATGATAACTAAATGGACACCCTACTGCAAACAGGCGTTGATCATTAGGGACATGTTGAAAATGTGTGCCCCAACCGGGACTCGAACCCGGGACCTCCTGCTTACATGGCAGAGGCTCTATCCATGTAAGCCACCGAGGGCACAGACGATAGTGTGCCTGTAGGGACTTACCCCTTGCACGCTCCCCGTGAGACCCACATTCCCAACATGTCCACACTACTACATTCGTAGTGCGCCTAAGAGATGTTTGCCAAGTCCCGTACGAGTTCGGACATAGCGTGTGCGTTCGCACAAGAAAGTCAATGGCCGGGAAGCCGTATTTTAACTATATATCCCGGGTTAGAGTCCCGGTCGGGGCTCACATTTTCAACATGTTCCCAATGAAGTATATCAACCCCTGTTTGCAGCTAGGGTGTCCATTTAATTATCATTTCATTTCTAGCAAAGCTGAATGGTCATCAACGGTAACTGTTCTTTCGGGAACAGGTACTACCGTCATATATCTTTAAATATTATTTTACCTAAAATTTGGGCAACCGCAAAAATTCCCAGAGGAATGGACCGCAGCTATAATTAACCCACTTTGTAAGAAAGGAGACAAAAGCGATCCAGACAACTAGACTCTCGCTCTTGGGGTGTACCTACAAGATTATTTCCAAGATTTTACACAATAGGATCAAAGAACAACTAGATAAGGAACTGGGGGAATACCAAGGAGGCTTCAGACCTTGGAGAAGCTGAGCCGAACAAATAATTACTACGAAATTAGTCATGGGTTATTACCGCTAACGCAACAAGTCTCTCTCAATTACATTTATAGATTTTAAGAAAGCATATGATTCTCTGAAAAGACCTCACTGTTAAAAATTTTGAGACATTTAAGCCTCCATCCAAAATTAAACTGATAGAGCTTACCTTAACAATTACAAATTTGAAAATTAAGTTCGGATGGGAGCTTTCTGAATTATTACTGGTAAAAACTGCTTTAAGGCAGGGAGATGAACTGTCACCACTTCTTTTTAACTCTCCAAAGAACATTGAGATTGGAACACAAAAAGACGACACATAGTTGAACTGTTTAGGATTTGCTGATGACCTCGCTTTTCTCGCCACCAACATTCATTCAAGAAACGAAGCAACGAATACAATCGTTACAGGAAATAGCCCACAGTATTGTCCTTGAAATATCTTTTGGAAAAAAAAACCACACAAATAATGCTAACGGAACCGCCACTGGCAAACAAAATTAGAATTGGCGAACACGACATAAAAATTGTTGAAAAGTTTAAATACTTGGGGGAAATAACAACACACACCCTGAATGAGAAACCATTTATGGCAGAGTAGAGTAAACAAAGTGATTAAAATACACCATTTTACCAAGAACACATAACAAAAAATGCCTCGCAATAGCCACGAAACTGAAACACTACAAAATAGTCACACAGCCGCAAGTAACATATGCTAGCGAAAGTATATTTAAAACAACGAACACTGTAGCAATAAGGAGGATGTCAGAACACATATACACAAAAAATACCAAAAACACGAAATTCATAAAGAAATAGAGGCACTGACAAGTACAATAAAAAAGAAAGGGATCTTTTTCCTACGACATTTGACGAGGACAACAGAAAATAGAAATAGCAGGAGAACAATTGAGAAGTTATGGAGTAGTAACAGCGGCATTAGATGGATCGCAGAGCTCAAGGAGGACATGATCGAATTACAGATTACGGCGGAGGATTTGAAAGTCAAGACAGACGCACTCACGATACTTCAGGACAAGCATGTCACACAACTAACAAAAATTAACAACCAGAGAATGAGAAGTGTGAGTTCGGATTAGAAGCGCATGGGTATGACTTGAAAGAATGAAAAAATATTGGGCCAACAAAAAACACTACGACCTAGTTTACAATATTGACTAAAGTGGTCCAATGTAGGCCATAAAATAAGCCACATGAAGACTGATCCTAAAATGAATTTTCCAGGCCACATCTTCTTATTAAGCATGTCACGCAGCAGACAGTATGAGACTGGTGTACAAGGTGTGACAATAAAGTAATGAGACTGATTTTCTTTGGAAGATGTGGCAACCCTGCAGGCTTCCATAGGCACAATATCTTTGACCTTGGTCTACAAGCTGCTTCTAGTCCAAGTGGCACATCGATGCAACTGCTCACTCGTGAGTTATGCTGTAATAAGTTAACACGTGTTTGTGTCTCTCGTCACGGAAACGGAACCGCATAATATTGCGCAACGGTATGCCATTTCCTTTTGCCTTAAATTAGATAAAAGGCAACGACAACCTACGGTAAGCTTCAGAAGCCTTTTGGAGAGGAGGTTATGTCAAGAGCTCAAGTTTTTCATTGGCATAAAATGTTTATCGAAGGCAAAACGAATGTTGAGGTTGAAGACCGTAGTGGACGACCATCAACGGATGTCAGCTTGGCCAGGGTGCGTGAAGTCGTACTTTCTGATCGAAGATTATCGGTGAAAATCATTGCAGAAGAACTGAACATCAATCGAGAAGCGGTTCGTCTAATAATAACTGAAGATCTTGGTAAGAAAAAGATTTGTGCAAAAATTGTCCCCAAAAATCTCACACCACAACAGCGAGAAACACGGAAAGATGTGGAAGCTGATATGGAAGCAAACGGAAATCAATCCAGAATTATTGAGGCGTGGTATCACTGGCGATGAAAGTTGTTTTTTTCAGTACCAGCCAGAGGCAAAACGCCGAAGTTCGCAATGGTGCTCAAAGGGATCACCCAGAGCAAAAAAAGCTCGCATGTCAAAGTCAAAAGTGAATGGCATGCTTGTGCGCTTCTTTGATTCCAAGGGAATTGTTCATAAAGAATGTGTGCCTCATGAACAAACAGTTAACCAATATTACTATAAAGAAATTTTAGAAAGACTTCGTAAAAGATTTCTTCGTGTCCATGCCAACATTGCTGATAATTGGATCCTGCTCACGATAATGAGTCATCAAATGGTTCAAATGGCTCTGAGCACTATCGGACTTAACTTCTAAGGTCATCAATCCCCTAGAACTTAGAACTACTTAAACCTAACTAACCTAAGGACATCACACACATTCATGCCCGAGGCAGGATTCGAACCTGCGACCGTAACGGTCGCGTGGTTCCAGGCTGTAGCGCCTAGAACCGCTCGGCTACCACGGCCGGCAATGCGCCATCCCATACTGCTCTGTCAGTACAGCAATTTTTAACCTCAAAACAAATTTTAGTACTACTACAGCCACCTTATTCACCAGATATCGCTCCGTGCGACTTTCTTCTATATCCAAGAGTCAAAACGGCGGTCAAGGGGCACCATTTTCAAACGACACAAGATCTCCAAAAGGCTGTGACTAGGGTCTTGCAGGATATTACAGAAGATGAGATCCAGAAGTGTTACCATCAATGGCAGAAGCTCTGGAAAAAGGGTGTGCAATCGGAAGGGAACTACTTTGAAGAAGACAACACTAAACTTGACTAAAACGGTAAGTAACATTTTTTTTCACATCAGTCTCATTACTACGGTATATTGATAAGTTTCACTTATGGACCGTCTGACAGCAACTGAATAAAACACAATTTTAGTGCCATACGCGTTTCGCCTTTATTTTCTGCAAGGCATCATCAGTGGCAGGTTGCGTAGACAGTTTCTTACATATTACGCTCCTGTTGCATTTTTGGTGTTGTTCTTCTTCCTATGAGCGCCAGTTTGCTGTTTTTTCCACATTCCACAGCACTATGCACTGAACGCTTGTTTTAATGCAATGCATTGCATTAAAACAAGCGTTCAGTGCATAGTGCTGTGGAATGTGGAAAAAACAGCAAACTGGCATTGCATTAAAACAAGCGTTCAGTGCATAGTGCTGTGGAATGTGGAAAAAACAGCAAACTGGCGCTCATAGGAAGAAGAACAACACCAAAAATGCAACAGGAGCGTAATATGTAAGAAACTGTCTACGCAACCTGCCACTGATGATGCCTTGCAGAAAATAAAGGCGAAACGCGTATGGCACTAAAATTGTGTTTTATTCAGTTGCTGTCAGACGGTCCATAAGTGAAACTTATCAATATACCGTAGTATTGCGCGCAACTGAGGAGGACAGGACCACAAAAGTTGAAGATGTCAGTCTCATTACTTTATTGTCGCGCTCGTTTTTGTGTATATGCGTGACAATCATTGCCAACCATCTTGTTTTGCATGTTTCGGTTTATGTTTTCCAACGACAAAATATAATTACACTACTGGCCATTAAAATTGCTACACCACGAAGATGACGTGCTACAGACGCGAAATTTAACCGACAGGAAGAAGATGCTGTGATATGCAAATGATTCGCTTTTCAGAGCATTCACACAAGGTTGGCGCCGGTGGCGACACCTACAACGTCCTGACGTGAGGAAAGTTTCCAACCGATTTCTCATACACAAACAGCAGTTGACCGGCGTTGCCTGGTGAAGCGTTGTTGTTATGCCTCGTGTTGTTGTGGTCTTCAGTCCTGAGACTGGTTTGATGCAGCTCTCCATGCTACTCAATCCTGTGTAAGCTTCTTCATCTCCCAGTACCTTCTGCAGCCTACATCCTTCTGAATCTGCTTAGTGTATCCATCTCTTGGTCTCCCTCTACGATGTTTACCCTTCACACTGCCCTCCAATGATAAGTTTGTGATCCTCTGATGCCTCAGAACATGTCCTACCAACCGATCCCTTCTTCTAGTCAAGTCGTGCCACAAACTCCTCTTCTCCCCAAGCCTATTCAATACCTCCTCATTAGTTTTGTGATCTACCCATCTAATCTTCAGCATTCTTCTGTAGCACCACATTTCGAAAGCTTCTATTCTCTTCTTTTCTAAACTATTTATCGTCCATGTTTCACTTCCATACATGGCTACACTCCATACAAATACTTTCAGATATGACTTCCTGACACTTAAATCAATACTCGATGTTAACAAATTTCTCTTCATCAGAAACGCTTTCCTTGCCATTGCCAGTCTACATTTTACATCCTCTCTACTTTGTCCATCATCAGTGTAAGGAGGAAAAATGCGTACAACGATGTTTCCGACTTTGATAAAGGTCCGATTGTAGCCTATCGCAATTGGGGTTTATCGTATCGCGACTTTGCTGCTCGCGTTGGTCGAGATCCAATGACTGTAAGCAGAATATGGAATCGGTGGGTTCAGGAGCGTAATACGGAACGCCGTGCTGGATCCCAACGGCCTCGTATCACTAGCAGTCGAGATGACAGGCATCTTATCCGCATGGCTGTAACAGATCGTGCAGCCACGTCTCGATCCCCGAGTGAACAGATGGGGACGTTTGCAAGACAACATCCATCTGCACGAACAGTTCGAAGACGTTTGCAGCAGCACGGACTATCAGCTCGGAGACCGTGGCTGCGGTTACCCTTGACGCTGCATCACAGACAGGGTCGCCTGCGATGGTGTACTCAACGACAAACCTGGGTGCACGAATGGCAAAACGACATTTTTTCGGATGAACCCACGTTCTGTTTACAGCATCATGATGGTCGCATGCGTGTTTGGCGACATCGCGGTGAACGCACATTGGAAGCGTGTATTCGTCATCGCCATACTGGCGTATCACCCAGCGTGATGGTATGGGGTGCCATTGGTTACACGTCTCGGTCACCACTTGTTCACACTGACGGCACTCGGAACAGTGGACGTTACATTTCAGATGTGTTATGACCCGTGGGTCTACCCTTTCTTTGATCCCTATGAGACCCTACATTTCAGCAGGATAATGCACGACCGCATGTTCCAGGTCCTGTACGGGCCTTTCTGGATACAGAAAATGTTCGACTGCTGCCCTGGCCAGCACATTCTCCAGATCTCTCACCAATTGAAAACGTCTGGTCAATGGTGGCCGAGCAACTGGCTCGTCACAATACGCCAGTCACTACTCTTGATGAACTGTGGTATCGTGTTGAAGCTGCATGAGCAGCTGTAATTGTACACGCCATCCAAGCTCTGTTTGAGTCAATGCCCAGGCTTATCAAGGCCGTTATTACGGCCAGAGGTGGCTATTCTGCGCACTGGTTACTCAGGATCTATGCACCCAAATTGCGTGAAAATGTACTCACATGTCAGTTCTAGAATAATATATTTGTCCAATGAATATCCGTTTATCATCTGCACTTCTTCTTGGTGTAGCAATTTTAATGGTCAGTAGTGTAATTATTCACTTTGAACATCGCAGATGCACCGTCTGCGATCAGACATGCTTATGTTGGCTCTAAACGAATTCGACTGACTGTCGGCTGCAGCGTGTTGGCGCTGTCACACTATAACTGGCCAGTGTTGGCACCAACGTGTGGACGCAGGATCGCAGCGCAGGTCTATGGAGAGGCGACTGCGCGTCGACTGTAAACAGCAGCTGTGTGTGTGTGTGTGTGTGTGTGTGAGCACAAGGAACCGCCGGCCCAGGAATGCGGACAGCGGGAATAGGAGGGCAGGATGGGGTGAGGGGGGGGGCGGGAGAGGGGGGAGGGGGGGAGGGAGAGCGGGGAGGGAAGAGTGCAGAGGAGGCGGCTGCAGGCCGCGGAGGAATTTCCGCTTATGCCGCGGTTACGGCTGCGCCGCCTCGCTAGCTCTGCAGCAGCCGGTGACACGAGTCGTCATTAACGAAACTTACGGTGTGCTGGTGTGGTTGCCAGTCAGAAGACTGCTGTGATGCAGGTCTCCACGCTTTGCAAGCCTCTTCATCTTCGAAATAATTACTGCAACCTATATCCACAGCATCCCAGCAAATATGGTTCAAATGGCTCTGAGCACCATGGGACTTAACATCTGAGGTCATCAGTCCCCTAGAACTTAGAACTACTTAAACCTATCTAACCTAAGGACATCACACACCTCCATGCTCGAGGCAAGATTAGAACCTCCGACCGTAGCGGTAGCATCCCAGCACTTACAAGAGAACCTCCCCATCGCACCCCCCTCACATTTAGTTGTAAGTTGGCACAACGGATACGCCTTGAAAAACTGAACACAGATCAATCGAGAAAACAGGAAGAAGTTGTGTGGAACTATGAAAAAAAAAAGCAAAATATAGAAACGGAGTAGTCCATGCGAAGATAGGCAACATCAAGAAGATTGTGAACTCAGGAGCGGCTTGGTCATGTGGTTAGCGTGAGTTGCTGCGGAACGAGATGTCCTTGGTTCAAATCTTCCCTCGACTGAAAAATTTATTTTCGCAAAGTTATGATCTGTCCATTCGTTCACTGACGTCTCTGTTCACTATAATAAGTTTAGTGTCTGTGTTTTGCCACCGCACCGCAAAACCGTGCGATTAGTAGACGAAAGGACGTGCCTCTCCAATGGGAACCGAAAACATTTGATCGCAAGGTCATAGGTCAACCGATTCCTCGACAGGAAAACACGTCTCATATATTCTATACGACACTGGTGACGGCATGTGCGACACATGACAGGAATATGTTGTCGACCCACCTAACTTGTACACTTAGCGAATGGGTAAAAAGATTCTTCTACCTTGCCCGATGTAGGTTTTCTTGTGGATGTGATAATCACTCCCAAAAAAGTGATGAAAACATAAGAGTTTGTCACATAAACTGAAAATAAAAAATTGAACTTTTCACTCGAGGAAAGACTTGAACCTAGGACCTCTCGTTCCGTAGCTGCTCTCGCTAACCACGAGACCACGGCGCTCCTTCGCTCTCATTGTCCTCGATGTTGCCTATCTTCGCATGGACTACTCAGTTTGTATATTTTACTTTTTTTTTCATAGTTCAACACAACTTCTTCCAATTTTCTAGATTGATCTGTGTTCAGTTTTTCAAGGCCTATCCACTGTGCCAACTTATAAATAAATCTGAGGGGGGTGCGATGGGGAGCTTTCCTTGTTAGTACGAGGGTGGTTCGGTGAGTTTGGTAAAACAAATGGCCAGCTTAGGCGCGAGTAGGAACTGAGAGTTCCGTACAAACTTAGTTACGTACATAGACATTTCAACCACTCGAATCTCGATCAGTCTTACCTGTTATCCACACTGATACTGGCAACATATCAATCACAGGAATTCCAAGACTTTCGAGAACATTTTAATTTCAATGTCATTGCGACATAAAGTCACGCAGAAGGTAGCCGACAATTATCTACACAAATACACTACTGGCCATTAAAACTGCTACACCAAGAAGAAATGCAGATGATAAACGGGTATTCAGTGGAAAAATATATTATACAAGAACTGACATGTGATTACATTTTCACGCAAATCCTGACAAATCAGTACCCAGAACTACCACCTCTCGACGGAACAACGGCCTTGATACGTCTGGGCATTGAGTCAAACAGAGCTTGGATGGCGTGTACAGGTACAGCTGCCCATGCAGCTCCAACACGATACCACAGTTCATGAAGAGTAGTGACTGGCGTATTGTGACGAGCCAGTTGCTCGGCCGCCATTGACCAGACGTTTTCAATTGGTGAGAGACCCGGAGAATGTGCTGGTCAGGGCAGCAGTCGAACATTTTCTGTATCCAGAAAGGCCCGTACAGGACCTGCAACATGCCGTCCTGCATTATCCTGCTGAAATGTAGGATTTCGCCGGGATCACATAAAGGGTAGAGCCACGGGTCGTAACATATTTGAAATGTAACGTCCACTGTTCAAAGTGCCGTCAACGCAAACAAGAGGTGACCGAGACGTGTAACCAATGGCACCCCATACCATCACGCCGGGTGATACGCCAGTATGGCGATGACGAATACACGCTTCCAAAGTGCGTTCACCCCGATGTCGCCAAACACGGATGCAATCATCATGATGCTGTAAACAGAACCTGGATTCGTCCGAAAAAATGACGTTTTGCCATTCGTGCACCCAGGTTCGTCATTGAGTACACCATCGCAGGCGCTCCTGTCCGTGATGCAGCGTCAATGGTAACCGCAGCCACGGTCTCCGAGCTGATAGGCCATTCTGCTGCAAACGTCGTCGAACTGTTCGTCAAGATGGTTGTTGTCTTGCAAACGTCCCCAACTGTTGCCTCAGGGATCGAGACGTGGCTGCACGATGCATTACAGCCATGCGAATGCCTGTCATGTCGACTGCTACTGATACGAGGCCAGTGGAATCCAGCACGGCGTTCCGTATAACCCTCCCGAATCCATCGATTCCACATTCTGCTAAGAGTCATTGGATCTCGACCAACGCGAGCAGCAATGTCGCGATACGATAAACCGCAATCGTGATAGGCTACAATTGGACCTTTATCAAAGTCGGAAACGTGATGGTACGCATTTCTCCTACTTACACGAGGCATCACAACAACGTTTCACCAGGCAACGCCGGTCAACTGCTGTTTGTGTGTGAGAAATCGGTTGGAAACTTTCCTCATGTCAGCACGTTGTAGGTGTCACCACTGGCGCCAACCTTGTGTGAATGCTCTGAAAAGCTTATCATTTGCATATCACAGCATCTTCTTCCTGTCGGTTAAATTTCGCGTCTGTAGCACGTCATCTTCGTGGTGTAACAATTTTAATGGCCAGTAGTGTACATGGATACTGCGCAAATCACTCTAAATAGCCTGGCAGAGGGTTAATCGGACTATCTTCACAATGTTGTTGTTGTTGTGGTCTTCAGTCCTGAAACTGGTTTGACGCAGCTCTCCATGCTACTCTATCCTGTTCAAGCTTCTTCATCTCCCAGTACCTACTGCAGCCTACATCCTTCTGAATCTGCTTAGTGTATTCATCTCTTGGTCTCCCTCTACGATTTTTACCCTCCACGCTGCCCTCCAATACTAAATTGGTGATTCCTTGATGCCACAGACCAAAATGTGCCACAAACTCCTCGTCTCCCCAATTCTATTCAATACCTCCTCATTAGTTATGTGATCTACCCACCTAATCTTCAGCATTCTTCTATAGCACCACATTTCGAAAGCTTCTATTCTCTTCTTGTCCAATCTATTTATCGTCCATGTTTCACTTCCATACATGACTAGAGGACAAATGTAAGGATGTAGAGGCTTATCTCACTTGGGGTAAGATAGATAATGCCTATAGGAAAATTAAATAGACCTTTGGAGAAAAGAGAACCACTTTTATGAATATCAAGAGCTCAGATGGAAACCCAGTTCTAAGCAACGAAGGGAAAGCAGAAAGGTGGAAGGGGCATATAGAGGATCTATACAAGAGCGATGTACTTGAGGGCAATATTATGAAAATGGAAGAGGATGTAGATGAAAATGTAATGAGAGATATGATACTGCGTGAAGAGTTTGACAGTGCACTGAAAGACTTGAGTTGAAACAAGGCCCCGGGAGTAGAGAACATTCCATTGGAACTACTGACGGCCTTGGGAGAGCCATTCCTGACAAAACTCTACCATCTGGTGAGCAAGATGTATGAAATACCGTCAGACTTCAATAAGAATATAATAATTCCAATCCCAAAGAAAGCAGGTGTTGACAGATGTGAAAATTGCCGAAGTATTAGTTTAATAAGTCACAGCTGCAAGATGCTAACGCGAATTCTTTACAGGTGAATGGAAAAACTGGTAGAAGCCTTCCCAACAATTCTCTATTACTTGTCTCGAACAGCGCACAGACAAAACGAACACCTATAATCTATATCATTCCGTGTAAGCTTTGATTTCCCTTATTTTATTATGATGATCGCTTTTTCCTTTGTAGGTCGGTGTCAACAAAATATTTTCGCATTCGATAGAGAATACTATCTGATAAGGATTCTAGACCGTGCAGCACTACTGCAGAAGACGACGGACAAGCGTAGTCTAGATAGTCTCCCAGGAGATCTCTAGCGTTCTTCCAATGAAAGGCAGTCTTTGGTTTGCCTTTTCGACAACATTTTCTGTGTGTTCTTTCCAATTTAAGTCGTTCGGAACTGTAATTCCTAGGCATTTAGTTGAATTTACGGCCTTTAGATTTGACTGGTTTATCGTGTAATCAAAGTTAATGGATTCCCTTTAACACTCATGTGGATAACCCTACACTTTTCATTATTTAGGGTCAACAGCCAATTTTTGCATAATACGGATATCTTTTCTAAAACATTTTGACATTTGTTTTGATCTTCTAATGACTTCACTGGACTATAAACGACAGTATAATCTGCAAACAACCGTAGACGGCTGCTCATGTATGTGTTCAAATGTTCGTGAATTCCTAAGGGACCAAACAGCTGAGGTCATTAGTCCCTAGTTTTACACACTACTTAAACTAACTTACGCTAAGGACAAGAACACACACACACACACACACACACACACACACACACACACACACACACACACACACACGCACGCACACATGCCCGAGGGATGAGACCGCACAATTCCTAAACGCGCGGCCACTCCGCGCGGCGCTGCTCGTTTACATACGGGGTGGTCCACTGATCGTGACCGGGCCAAATATCTCTCGAAACAAGCGTCAAACGAGAAAACTACAAAGAACGAAACTCGTCTAGCTTCAAGGGGGAAACCAGATGGCGCTATGGTTGGCCTGATAGATGGCGCTGCCATAGGTCAAACGGATATCAACTGCGTTTTTTTTTTAATAGGAACGCCCATTTTTTATTACATATTCGTGTAGTACGTAAAGAAATATGGATGTTTTAGTTGGACCACTTTTTTCGCTTTGTGATAGATGGCGCTGTAATAGTCACAAACATATGGCTCACAATTTTGTACGAACAGTTGGTAACACGTACGTTTTTTAAATTAAAATACAGAACGTAGGTTCGTTTGAACATTTTATTTCGGTTGTTCCAATGTGATACATGCACCTTTGTGAACTTATCATTTCTGAGAACGCATGCTGTTACATCGTGATTACCTGTAAATACCACATTAAAGCAATAAATGCTCAAAATGACGTCCGTCAACCTCAATGCATTTGCCAATACGTGTAACGACATTCCTCTCAACAGCGAGTAGTTTGCCTTCCGTAATGTTCGCACATGCCTTGACATTGCGCTGACGCATGTTGTCAGGCGTTGTCGGTGGATCACGCTAGCAAATATCCTTCAACTTTCCCCAAAGAAAGAAATCCGGGGCCGTCAGATCCGGTGAACGTGCGGGCCTTGGTATGGTGCTTCGACGACCAATCCACCTGTCATGAAATATGCTATTCAATACCGCTTCAATCGCACGCGAGCTATGTGCCGGACATCCATCATGTTGGAACTACATCGCCATTCTGTCATGTGGTGAAACATCTTGTAGTACCATCGGTAGAACATTACGTAGGAAATCAGCATACATTGCACCATTTAGATTGCCATCGATAAAATGGGGGCCAGTTATCCTTCCTCCCATAATGCCGTACCATACATTAATCCCCCAAGGTCGCTGATGTTCCACTTGTCGCAGCCATCGTGGATTTTCCGTTGCCCAATAGTGCATATTATGCCCGTTTACGTTACAGCTGTTGGTGAATGACTCTTCTTCACTAAATAGAACGCGTGCAAAAAAATCTGTCATCGTCCCATAATTTTTTTTCTGCCCAATGGCAGAACTGTACACGACGTTCAAGGTCGTCGCCACGCAATTCCTGGTGCACAGAAATATGGTACGGGCCCAATCGATGTTGATGTAGCATTCTCAACACCGACGTTTTTGAGATTCCCGATTCTCGCGCAATTTGTCTGCTAGTGATGTGCGGATTAGCCGCGACAGCAGCTAAAACACCTACTTGGGCATCATCAGTTGTTGCAGGTCGTGGTTGACGTTTCACATGTGGCTAAACACTTCTCGTTTCCTTAACTAACGTAACCATACGGCGGACGGTCCGGACACTTGGATGATGTCGTCCAGGATACCGAGCAGCATACATAGCACACGCCCGTTGGGCATTTTGATCACAATAGCCATACATCAACACGATATCGACCTTTTCAGCAATTGATAAACGGTCCATTTTAACACGGGTAATCTATCACGAAGCAAATACCGTCCGCACTGGCGGAATGTTACGTGATACCACGTTTGTGACTATTACAGCGCCATCTATCACAAAGCGAAAAAAGTGGTCCAACTAAAACATTCATATTTCTTTACGTACTACACCAATATGTAATAAAAATGGGGGTTTCTATTTTAAAAAACGCAGTTGATATCCGTTTGACCTTGGCTGCGCCATCTAGTGGGCCAACCATAGCACCATCTGGTTTCCCCGTTCAAGCTAGAAGAGTTTCATTCTTTGTATTTTTTTCGTTTGATGTTTATTTCGTGAGATATTTGGCCCGGTCACTATGTGGGGGGTGGGAAGGGGGGGGGGGACACCTTACGGGCGCTCAACGCCGTAGTTATCAGCGCCCTTATGCATATTAAAGCAGACGAATGTGACGAAAGTGTCTAAAATTGTTGCCGCACAAAGAGGAGGAAACCTATAAAATGATGCTCACTCGTTCAGTCCCACGTCACAAGCGTTGACCCACACAATAATGTCAACTCTCACACCCTAATAAACGGAGAAGGTTGAAATGTGCTATGCCTGGGATTAAAACACAAGCAAATTTACACAAGATCTAAAAGAAAGGCCCAGGAAAATGTGATGGCTGACCGCTAATTAAAAAAAAGCAAAAAAAAAAGCAAGGGGTGAGGCATTGCATTGTTTGAATTTTTGTATCGACGAAAACGCAGAAGCCGTTCCTTCAGTTTCCCGAGTGTAGCACAATGTACTTCACTGTTTATTGTTGGACCATGAGGGAGGACATGAAACAAAACAATCCTTTCAGACTCCCGGAAGACCGTCGCCAAGACTTTACCAGCCAAGGGTGCAGCTTTGAATTTTTTCTTCGGTGTAGAGATGGTGTGGCGCCACTATATGGATTTCCGTTTTGTTTCCGGTTCGAAGTGATGAACCCATCACCTGTGACGGTGTGCGACAAAATACCGCTGCGATCAGCGATCAAGTGGTCCTCCGTTGCTCTTTACGGTCCTCTTCAAGGCGGCAGTAAACCCAGCCGACATACACCTTTGAGTGCCCCAGCTGGTGGATGAGTGTGTCAGAGGTACCAACAGCAGCGAAGTCCAATTGAGTAGCAATGTATGATTGTGATTCTTCGATGACCTCGAATGAGGTTCCAATATTGCAGGAGGCACAGCTGTGAGCGGCCGACAAACGCGGAGATCGGTCATGTTTGAGCGACCTTGTTGCGATGGTAAGAGATGCCTCGCCCAACCCCTCACCGTGCTTTTGTTCATTGCCAGGTCTCCGTAGACATTCTTCAAGCGCCTATGAATGTCTGTGGTGCTCTGGTTTTCAGCCAAAGGAAGCTCAATGACAGTTCTCTGCTCAGAACACAACTCCGTCACAGACACCATTCTGAAGGCTACGTATGGCGCAGGCACCCGTCGCAAATTCATGAAACTGTACGGGCTGAAGCGCGAATATACCGCAATGTCCCACAACATTCGGAATTTTTTCACTCAAAATTGCCCGAGGGAAAAAAGAGAGAGAGAGAGAAAAAAGGTACATTACTTATTGCACGCCCCTGGTAAATGACATACAAACATA
The DNA here is from genome assembly GCF_023864345.2 of Schistocerca serialis cubense. NCBI lineage: Eukaryota > Metazoa > Arthropoda > Insecta > Orthoptera > Acrididae > Schistocerca > Schistocerca serialis. The sequence continues at coordinate 81,839,883 of NC_064649.1, read as the reverse complement.
CATATATACATACAAGGGGAGTCGGCGGCTGAATTAAAACGCATTAATCCACTGTATACTAGCGCCAAGTGGTTTTAAATACGAAGGTCACTCAAAAAAAATGCATACTACCTTTTTTTTAAAATCCATATCTTATTCTACATGTTTGAAAGTTTTACAGTCCGTAGATACATCCTTTAGGAACAATATTTTCATTTCTCCACATAATTTCCATCCCTCTCAACTGCCTTACGCCATCTTGGAACCAGCGCCTGTATACCCGCACGGTAAAATTCTGGACCAACCAGTTGGAGTCACTGTTTGGAAGCGTGCTCAAGGGATTCATCATCTTCAAACCTTCTTCCACGAAGAGAGTCTTTCAGTTTCCCAAAGAGATGACAGTCACATGGAGCCAGGTCAGGACTGTATGGAGGGTGTTTCATTGTTGTCCATCCGAGTTTTGTAATCGCGTCCATGGTTTTTTGACTGGCATGTGGCCGTACATTGTCGTGCAACAGCAAAACAACCTGCTTTTGCCGATGTCGTCGAACACGACTCAGTTGAGCTTAAAGTTTCTTCAGTGTCGTCACATATGTATCAGAATTTACGGTGGTTCAACTTGGCACGATGTCCATAAGCAAGAGTCCTTAGGAATCGGAAAACACCGTAGGCATAACTTTTCCAGCAGAAGGTGTCGTTTTGATTTTTTTTTTCTTGGGTGAATTTGCATGATGCCACTCCAGCGATTGCCTCTTCGTCTCTGGTGAAAAATGATGGAGACATGTTTCATCACCTGCCACAATTCTTCCAAGAAATTCATCTCCACCATTCTCACACTGTTCCGAAAGTTCGCTGCATACCGGTTTTCTTGTTTCTTTGTGAGCCCTGTCAACATCCTGGGAACCCACCTGGCACAAACCTTTTTTAACGCCAACACTTCCAGTATTCTGCAAACACTTCCTTCCCCTAGCCCAACGTAGCGTGACAATTCGTTCACTGTGATGCGTCTGTCAGCTGTCACCAATTCGTTAACTCTCTGCACATTGTCAGGAGTGTGTGCAGTACGAGGCCTGCCGCTGCGAGGACAATCCTCAATATTGCCGTGCCCGCTTTCATCATGTAACCTGCTTGCCCACCGACTAACTGTACTGCGGTCGACAGCAGCATCTCCGTACACAGCACAGGAATTCTACGACAGCACGTTCTTTCTGACGAACGTCAAGTGTAGCAGCCATCTTGAAGACATGCTGTGACGGCGCCACTCACGGGAACAGGTTGAACTAAGTTTGAAAACAAGCGGGAAGGATGTAACTATACACTGCAAAACTTTCACACATGTATAATGAAAACTGTATTTTTACAAAAATACTGTGCATTTCTTTTGGTTAGACCCTCGTATGTTACCGACTCACCTCAAAGACGGCTGTGCGGTCGTCAGTGGAAATATTTGAAGAAGAAATTATTCTGACCGGGGTGCTCGTTCGAAAGATGATGGGAATATTCTATCCACAGGGAAAACTTCAAAAAATACAACAAAATTGTTTTAAAAAACTTACCAATCCTCGTTTCGTCACTAACATTAGCGACGCGGAGAGGTCTGGCACGTAACTGGGTAACTAACCTGTGGACAGAAAAGAAAAGGTTGGGCATTAGAGCGACATTAACAGCTGCCACTCATAGGCGTGGTACATACACTGATTGATCAAGACAAGGTGGCCACTCGCTTAATGGCAGGTCGGTCTACTTTCGGAACGCAATGCAACAGCGATTCTGTGTTGAATGGATTCATAGGTTTTCCGGAAGTTACACAGTGCAGCTGCTCACGGAAGTCCAATGTGGGCTGTAATTATAGTTTGGCAGCGAAACTTGTGCTAATGCCTTAACGTAGAACCGATTTACGCTGAAAAATAAATTAGTTCCAATTTTGACCACCAGGTGTAAATCTGGCGCTCTAAACTGTGTGTAGAACGGTATGACATCCATGCTGTCACCTGTCAAGCCATAAAGGGAGTGAACAGTATGGCTATCGAGAAGAGAGACCGGGTGCTATTAATGAAACGCCGGCCGGAGTGGCCGAGCGGTTCTAGGCGCTACAGTCTGGAACCGCACGACCGCTACGTCGCAGGTTCGAATCATGCCTCGGGCATGGATGTGTGTGATGACCTTAGGTTAGTTAGGTTTAAGTAGTTCTAAGTTCTAGGGGACTGATGACCTAAGATGTTAAGTCCCTTAGTGCTCAGAGCCATTTGAACCATTTGAACACACACAAACTGTCAACAACGATTCCAGAGCTCTAGGCCTCAAAAGTAAGACCAAAGTCATGAGCCCTGCCCATATTAAGGTCTCGGTCAAAAACCATACTCTGGATGTAGCAAATTAATATATTTATCTGGGACATAAAATGTGATTCCTGCAGCTGTGTGGAAACCACCGTTTTCATGTAAGATGTGGCAACACCTCATGTCTCACGCCCAGTGAAAGATCTGGTTAATGCAACGTTTCACGGAAGTTATACCCCCCCTACATCCCCCACTATGTAGCAGATGCATGGCCTTCGACTTCTCCAGTGCTCATATTGAAATGATTCTGTAAGTGGCGATTAGTAATAACATCAGCATTATGCCTGCCTCACTTGTTTTACCTTTCCTGCCCATGTCCCGTTTCTAGTCGATTACATATGGAAACATATGAACCGTCAACCTTGCCGTCGGTGGGGTGGCTTGCGTGCCTAGGCGATACAAATAGCCATATCGTAGGTAGAACCACAACGGAGGGTGTTTATTGAGAGGCCAGACAAACGTGTGGTTCCTGAAGAGGGACAGCAGCCTTTTCAGTAGTTGCATCGGCAACAGTCTGGATGACTGACTGAACTGGCCCTGAACTGGCCTTGTAACATCAACCAAAACGACCTTGCTGTAGTGGTACTGCGAACGGCTGAAAGCAAGGGGAAACTACAGCCGTAATTTTTTCCTGATGCACGATTATGAAGAAGCTCGTACAGGACAGAGTAGCATGGAGAGCTGCATCAAATCAGTCTTCGCACTGAAGACCATAACTAGATTTATACGTCTTCCATAGCGCCAGATCTGCAACTGGTGGCCACATTTGTAACTAATTTTTTTTGTGTAAATCGGTTCCACGTTAACGCATTTGAATATCTACGAAGTTTCACAGCCATAGGATAATTACAGCCCACATTGGACCGCTGTGAGCACCTCCACTTTCTTTTACACTCATGCTCATAAATTAAGGATAATGCTGATACATTGTGAAACAACGCTCTCGTGGGCGCTTTGTGGGTTTAAATCACCTCGGGGCATTGCCATGCGGTACACGGTGGCGCTGGCAGCAGTCCACATACGGAGAGGTGTGTTGGTGCATGTCAGAGAACGGTGCAGCGAGTAAGTGTGCAGACGTTTTCAGACGTGCTAATGGTGACTGTGTGTTGAAAATCGCTCAAAGAACGCATACTGATGACGTTATGACGGGCAGAATACTAGGGCGACTGGAGGCTGGTCACAGCAGGTCGTAGCACGGGCCATCCGTGTGCCAAAGTGTGGTCTCAAGATTATGGCAACGATTCCAGCAGACAGGAAATGTGTCCAGGTGCTACAGTACGGGACGTCCACAGTGTACAACAGCACAAGAAGACCGATATCTCACCATCAGTGTGTGTTGAAAATCGCTCAAAGAACGCATACTGATGACGTTATGACGGGCAGAATACTAGGGCGACTGGATGCTGGTCAAACACAGCTGGTCGTAGCACGGGCCATCCGTGTGCCAAAGTGTGGTCTCAAGATTATGGCAACGATTCCAGCAGACTGGAAACGTGTCCAGGCGCTACAGTACGGGACGTCCACAGTGTACAACACCACAAGAAGACCGATATTTCACCATCAGTGCCCTCAGACGGCCTCGGAGTACTACTGCAGGTAGCCTTGCTCGGGACCTTACCGCAGCCACTGGAACTGGAACATGGTTTATTCGCCCGGAGACCCGCAAGGTGAATTCCACTGACCCCTGCAGTCCGTAAAACCTGGTGTCAAGAACACAGTACATGGTCATTGGAACAGTCGTCCCAGGTTATGTTCACGGACGAGTCCAGGTATAATCAGAACAGTGACTCTCGCCAGGTTTTCATCCGGCGTGATTCAGGAACCAGATACCACCCCCTTAATGTCCTTGAAAGGGACCTGTATGGAGGTCGTGGTTTGATGGTGTGCTGTGGTATTATGATTTGTACACGTACTCCCCTGCATGTCTTTGACAGAGGAACTGCAAGAAGTCAGGTGTATCGGGACAGCATTTTGCACCAGTTTGTCCGCCTTTTCAGAGGACTGGGGGTCCCACTTTCCTCCTGATGGTTGATAACACACGGCCACACCGAGCTGCCATCGTGGAGGAGTACCTCGAAACAGAAGATATCAGGCGAATGGAGTGGCCTGCCTGTTCTCCAGACCTAAACCCCTTAGAGCACGTCTGGGATGCTTTCGGTCGACGTATCGCAGCACGTCTTCAAACCCCTACGACACTTCAGGAGCTCCGACAGGCACTGGTGCAAGAATGGGAGCCTATAGCCCAGCAGCTGCTCGACCACCGGATCCAGAGTATGCCAACCCGTTGTGAGGCGTGTGTACGTGTACGTGGTGACCATATCCCATACTAATGTCGGGGTACATGTGCGGGAAACAGTAGCGTTTTGCAGCACATGTGTTTCGGGAACATTTTCTCAACTTACCACCAACACCGTGGACTTACAGATCTGTGTTGCGTGTGTTCCCTCAGCGCCAGTTTTGTGTAGTGCTAAGCTCTGTGGCACCACATTCTGCAATTATTATTAATTTATGAGCACGAGTTTCAAACCGGTGGTTTTTGGCGCGAACCGTGCACACGATAGCGTCCCAGTTGCTTTAAAACACTGCAGCACGATTCTTGCTTTGTGACATGGATAGTTAGCCAGCTAAAAGATTTTGCGAATAAAACCGCCTATATCGCTTAATATTGTCTATAATTATAACGTCGTTTCGACTGCTGCTGTCATCAGAGTGAAACTTAGAACTTGTAAAACAAGATTCAGTGGCAGTATCTATAAAACATATGCCTCAACGGAGACATCCCGACAGGCGCAGATTTTATATATGCTGATAATAGACTTTGTTCTACCAGTTCTAAGTTTCGGTCTGATGATAGCACGAGCCGAAACGACGTTATAAACAATGATATAATCGGTGAGTCACACACGAAATTTATTTACTTCATTAACTGTGGGTGAGGACATCACGCTTGAAGGGATGCAGGTCTTCTGAAGTTGTTTCACCGCGGAACATCGTAGCACTGTCTCTCAATCGTCGTACGAACGACGAAATGGCAGATATTGAGATAACTGATCGCGGAAATTAAAAGCTTAACAGTGGAAAGCCGTCAGGATCAGATGAGATACCTATGTTGTTGATGTCGTTGTTATCGTGGTCTTCAGTCCTGAGACTGGTTTGACGCAGCTCTCCATGCTGCTCCACCCTGTGCAAGCTTCTTCATCTCCCAGTACCTACTGCGACCTACATCCTTCTGAATCTGTTTAGTGTATTCATCTCTTTATCCTCGCCCCCCCCCCCCCCCCCCCTACGATTTGTACCCTCCACGCTGCCCTCCAATACTAAATTGGTGATCCCTTGATGCCTCAGAGCATGTCCTACCAACCGATCCCTTCTTCTAGTCAAGTTGTGCCACGAACTCCTCTTCTCCCCAATTCTATTCAATACCTCCTCATTAGTTATGTGATCTACCCATCTAATCTTCAGCAATCTACTGTAGCACCACATTTCGAAAGCTTCTATTCTCTTCTTGTCTAAACTATTTATCGTCCATGTTTCATTTCCATACAATGTTACACTCCATACAAATACTTTCAGAAACGACTTCCTGACTCTTAAATCTATACTCGATATTAACAAATTTATCTTCATCAGAAACGCTTTCCTTGCCATTGTCAGTCTACATTTTATATCCTTTCTACTTCGGCCATCAGTTATTTTGCTCCCCAAATAGCAAAACTCCTTTACTACTTTAAGTGTCTCATTTCCGAATCTAATTCCCTTAGCATCACCCGACTTAATTCGACTACATTCCATTATCCTCGTTTTGCTTTTGTTGATGTTCATCTTATATCCTTTCAAGGCAATGTCCATTCCGTTCAACTGCTCTTCCAGGTCCTTTACTGTCTCTGACAGAATTACAATGTCATCGGCGAACCTCAAAGTTTTTATTTCTTCTCCATGGATTTTAATACCTACTCCGAATTTTTCGTTTTTTTCCTTTACTGCTTGCTCAATATCCAGATTGAATAACATCGGGGAGAGGCTACAACTCTGTCTCACTCTATTCCCAACCACTGCTTCCCTTTCATTCCCCTCGATTCTTACAACTGCCATCTGGTTTCTGTACAAATTGTTAATAGCCTTTCGCTCCCAGTATTTTACCCCTGCCACCTTCAGAATTTGAAAGAGAGTATTCCAGACAACGTTGTCAAAAGCTTTCTCTAAGTCTACAAATGCTAGAAAGGTAGGTTTGCCTATCCTTAATCAATTTTCTAAGGTAAGTCGTAGGGTCAGTATTGCCTCACGTGTTCCAGTATTGCCACGGAATCCAAACATATCTTCCCCGATTCTATAAAGGTTATGCGAAAGAACTTGCTCCTCTTCTCGCAGTAATTTATAGTAGAGCGCTTGAGCAACGAAAGGTTCCTAACGACTGAAGAAAGCGCAGGTTGGTTCAAATGGCTCTGAGCACTATGGGACTTAACATCTATGGTCATCAGTCCCCTAGAACTTAGAACTACTTAAACCTAACTAACCTAAGGAGATCACACAACACCCAGCCATCACGAGGCAGAGAAAATCCCTGACCCGGCCGGGAATCGAACCCGGGAACCCGGGCGTGGGAAGCGAAACGCTACCGCACGACCACGAGATGCGGGCTAAAGCGCAGGTCATTCCCGTTTTTAAGGAAGCCCGTAAGACAGATCCACACAGTTATATACCTATATCGTTGACGTCAACCTGTTGTAGAATTATGGAACACGTTTTATGCTCACGAATTATGACGATTTTGGGAAATGAACATCTGCTCTATAAAAATCAACATGGATTCCGCAGACAGAGATCCTGCGAAACTCAGCTCGCTCTGTTCCTCCATTAGATCCACAGCGCAGTGGACAACGGCACTCAGGCTGATGCCATGTTCCTGGATTTCAGTAAGGCATTTGACACCGTCCCGCATTGCCGTTTAATGGAAAAATACGAGCTCACGGAACGTCGGAGCAGACCTGCGATTCGATTCTTTTGCAGACAGAACTCAACATGTCTCTTCACGGAACTAAATCGACAAATGTAAAGGTAATATCCGGAGTACCACAGGGAAGTGTGGTAGCGCCGTTGCTGTTTACAATATATATAAATGTTCAAATGTGTGAGAAATCTTATGGGACATAACTGCTAAGGTCATCAGTCCCTAAGCTTACACACTACTTAACCTAAATTATCCTAAGGACAAACACACACACCAATGCCCGAGGGAGGCCTCGAACCTCCGCCGGGACCAGCCGCACAGTCCATGACTGCAGCGCCTAAGACCGCTCGGCTAATCCCGCGCGGCAGTATATATAAATGATCTAGAAGAAAGCTTCGGATGCTCTTTAAGGTTATTCGCAGATGATGCAGTTGTCTATACCGAAGTAGCAACGCCAGAAGATAGTAAGAATTTGCAGAACGACCTGCAGAGAATTGATGAATGGTGCAAGCTCTAGCAATTGACCCTGAGCGCAAATCAATGTAAAAATGGTTCAAATGGCTCTGAGCACTATGGGACTTAACTTCTGAGGTCATCAGTCCCCTAGAACTTAGAACTACTTAAACCTAACTAACCTAAGGACATCACATACATCCATGCCCGAGGCAGGATTCGAGCCTGCGACCGTAGCAGCAGAGCGGTTCCAGACTGTAGCGCCTAGAACCGCTCGGCCACCCCGGCCAGCAACAAATGTAACATATTGCGCATACATAGGAATAGAAATCTAGTACTGTATGGCTACACTATTGATGACAAACAGATGGAGACAGCGTCTGCCGTAAAATATCTAGGCGTAACTATCCAGAGCGACCTTAAGTGGAATGACCACATGAAACAGGGGGAAAAGCAGACTCAGATTCATCGGAAGAATCTTAAGGAAATGGTAAATCATCCGCGAAAGAAGTGGCTTATAACTGGGGTCCCTATCAGGTTGGACTCACAGAGGAGATAGGTTAAGATCCAACGAAGAGCGGCGCGTTTCGTCACGGGATCGTTTAGCTAGCGAGAGAGCATTACGGAGACGATAAACAAACTGCACTGACAGACATTACAAGAGAGGCGTTGTGCATCTGAGAGTTTTAAAACCGAAATTTCGGAACAGCACTTTTCAGGAGAAGTCGGACAACATATTACTTCCCCTACATACATCTCGCGTATTGACCACGAGCAGAAAATTCTAGAAATTAGAGCCTATACAGAGGCTTACCGACAATCATTTTTCGCACGTACTATTCGCGTGTGGAACAGGGTTGCAGGGATCAGATAGTGGTACCGAAAGTACCCTCCGCCACACACCATTAGGTGGCTAGCGGAGTATGATGTAGATCTACGAGGCGTGTTTTTTAAGTAAGTACCGTTTTGAAATTTAAAAAAAGACGTGCTAAGATATCTCAATAATTTTATTTTTACATGAAAGCCTGTACCTTAATCTACTTTTCTACATAATTTTCGTCAATATTGAGGCCCTTGTCATAACGTTGTACCAGTTTTTGATTACCCTCCTCATAGAAGTTACGGAGATGTTTAATAAACTCAAGTGGCAGACTCTGCAAGAGAGGCGCTCTGCATCGCGGTGTAGATTGCTCGCCAGGTTTCGAGAGGGTGCGTTTCTGGATGAGGTATCGAATATATTGCTTCCCCCTACTTATACCTCCCGAGGAGATCACGAATGTAAAATTAGAGAGATTAGAGCGCGCACGGAGGCTTTCAGACAGTCGTTCTTCCCGCGAACCATACGCGACTGGAACAGGAAAGGGAGGTAATGACAGTGGCACGTAAAGTGCCCTCCGCCACACACCGTTGGGTGGCTTGCGGAGTATAAATGTAGATGTAGATGTAGATAGAAGTCTGTCGCCTGACTTGTTAACCACTGCATCAGCACTGTTTTGACTTCGTCATCGGCTTGAAGACGTTGATCGCCCAGGTGTTTCTTCAAGTGCAGGAACAGATGGTAGTCACTGGGCGCAAGATCGGGGTTGTACGGAGGATGATCTAGAGTTTCCCATCGAAAATATGTGATGATACCTTTGGTCCGATTCGCCACATCCGGACGGGCATTGTCTTGCAGCAAAACGATGCACCTGCTCAACTTCCATGGACTTCCATGCCTTGATCCTGACGTGACGAAGGCTACCATGTTTCATTGCCCGCAACAATTTGGCTTAAGAAATCGTCACCGTCGTTGTGGCACCGCTCAAGGAAAGTCGATGCACTGTCTAAACGTTTGGTTTTGTGCACATCCGTCAACATTTTCGGTACACAACGTGCACACAATTTTCGGTAATTCAAGTGCTCCGTCACAATGCCATGCAAAACACTACGAGAAAAATTAGGAAAGTCATCCCGCAAGGAGAAAATCGTAAACCGTCTGTTTCCTCTCACCTTATAGTCCACTTCCTGCACCAAACTTTCATTAACGACCGAAGGACGCCCACTCCGTTGTTCATCATGCACATCTGTGTGGCCATCTTTAAATGCTCTCACCCACTTTCTTACCATTCCATCACTCATAATGTTTTCTCCGTAAACTGCACAGATCTCACGATGAATACCGATCGCTTTTAGGCCTTTAGCACTAAGAAATCTTTTAACAGCCCGTACTTCACAGTCGGCGGGACTCACGATTATCGGAGGCATCTTAAACACTCAGAACACAACGTAAACAAGGAAGAATCAGACTGTAATGGCGTCGGTGCGCAGATTAAGGTACAGGCTTTTATGTAAAAATAAAATTATTGAGATTCTTAGCACGTCTTATTTTAATTTCAAAAGGTACTTACTTAAAAAAACACGCCTCGTAGATGTCGGGTTGGCACGTGACCGGCTTTACCGGGACATTTCCGACTTTTTACAGCAGTGTCCGGCCAAAAACAGAGGTTGATTCAACTGCCCCTGCCGATGTCGTTTTATGCAATCGCAATGTTATAACTACCTTCAAAAACCAAACGCGTCATTTAAACGTTGTCTCACTCGCTATACGCAAACTATTAGTACTACGCGGAAAAAAAAGACCAAGACCTACTCGCAGGAAATTTAATGTTGTTAAATTTTCTAGTGGGAAACGTTTCCGCTGGAGAAAAACGTACAAAAATGACTTTCAAATGCTCCTTCACCCTCAGTCATCCCTCAACGGTCAAGATTTCTAGTACGTTGAACATGGCAGTCCCTCCTACCACTGTACAAACATTACTGACTATACTAAGTATTCCCGATGTTCGACCGTTTTTTGTCTAAATCGATTAGACTATTAAGCTACTTCGTTAATATTATTAATTCAAAACGTACCCGTGAAAGTAATGAAAGAAGAACGACTTTAGTAAACGTTACGCTAAGACTAATTATGTTGACAACTCCATTCAAACTTAACAATTACAAGCACCTTTGTTTCCTAGTCAGAAGGCCTGACGAATACGACGATATAATTATTTTATGCTGTTAAAATTCACAAAGTTGTTAGGTAAAATTTACACAAACGTCGACTTTACAATTTTTAAGTGCTCGACAAAGCCGGTTATATAATAAGGTCAGTCAATGAAGACCAAAAAAGATCGAAAGTGGGAAATAATTCGTGCAGTCGCAAATTTTTCTACAGTGGTAGTGTAGGGGTGCAAGTGCATCTGAAGGTTACTTTTGAACGTTTTTCTTGAACAACGTATTTCCGTGCAGAATTTAAATACATTACATTTTCTACAGAAGGTCCTGTTCATTTTTTACATACGGTTAAAAGCTAGCGGGTAGCGAGCGAGAGAACATAAAAATTTCGGGCGTTGTTGTTCAAGGCCACATATTGCGGGTTGCATGAAACGACATCAGTACCGTGTGTACAAGTTCGGCCTGTCTGGATTTTTAACGATGAAGTAAAGAATGCACACCTAAGGACCGTTCCAAGCAAATGACATGAGCACGAGAAATAATAATACTGAAGAATAAGGAGATACACCATAACGATATATAGATGCTACTATTATCTTCTGTGTTCTCCGTAGACCGACGTCTGCGACTATTATTTATGTTTCTTTCGCTCTTTGAAGGCAAAACAACTGAGCAGAATCAAACACAACTAAACTTCAGATATTTCTGGCAACAAAGTGACAAAGCAGTGTTCACAAACTGTGGATAACATAACTGACAGACTTTGGGCACAAGCTTTGTCCAGAGTTTTTGGAATTTTATAGCGAGACACACTCAAAATTAAGTGGAAGAATTTAGAGGATACATGAAAAATGTGTACATGATTACCAAAGACTACTTTAAGACCTGCACATGTTAACTTAGCACCCAGTTAAAGCACTTCCCAGCCGGCCGTAGTGGCCGAGCGGTTCTAGGCGCTTCTGTCCGAAACCACGCTGCTACTACGGTCGCAGTTTCGAATCCTGCCTCGGGCATGGATGTGTGTGATGTCATTAGGTTAGTTAGGTTTAAGTAGTTCTAAGTCTAGGGGACTGATGACCTCAGAAGTCCCATAGTGCCTAGAGCCATTTGAAAGCACTACCCGGGGATAAACGCCAGCTGGTGTACCAATTAATAGGAACCATCGGCAAAAACTATATATATCATGTCGGAAAAAAAACATATAAAGTTAGATGGCAGTAAATTCTTTGATCAGTGGCAAAATTTCACAAAATTCATGAAACAATATGAGACGGCTCCGTCTGTTTCAGATCACTGGTAATGAAAAATTTTATTCGGATTTAATGAAACTGGCAGGATATTACTTTGCAATTCCTGGACACAAGGCCTACATCGAAAGGATATTATCTTTGATAAATTAACAATGAACAAGGAAACGCAATAAACTGAAAAACCGGCACGAAGATGATGTTCTTGAGTAACTGAAAATAACCCTTTCAAGAGTTCCATGAACTAATTTCCAAGAAAAATACTGGGTTCAAATGAGAAATATCAATATTTAACTATATTATTATTGCTTTAGAAGCGTAATTGAAATGAACAAAGTTATTGAATATCTTGTCATTCCCGTCCCAGAAGAATACACACTGGTTTATTTTGTTTAACGAAAAACTTTTACTTTATTTTGACATTAGATTATCTAAGGAAGAATATTCAGCAATTAAGAAAACAGTGCACTTCACAGAGAATAACTGCAATTTAATAAGGCTGTTTACTGATTTTTTAAGGATGTCTAAGGTTAACCTCGCCAAAACTTGAGTGTAACTGATTATTAATATACGATTTAAAAGACGATTTAAAAGACCCAACAGACGCTATTTCTATTTACTCTGCCCTTTTAAGCTAAAATGACGGGCTAAATACAACGCCGAGTCCGACTTTTCTACTTTTGGTTCTGGCAACACTAGATTCACGTGATGCGCAAAATAACTTCACGTATGCTGATACAATAGTTCCATACTTACCAGTCACACACAACAGCTCGCTCGTCGAAAGACCTGTACCTCATGACTCGAAAGTTGCATAGGTCACAGCAGTACTCAAGAAAGGAGATATGGGTCAGTAATTCAGAGGATTACCCCTAGCACCAACATCGATTTGCAGTACGATTTAGGAATACACAAGGTCTTCGATCATTACAAATTACCTCGACTAAATCGATCTATTGACAAACAAATGGTTCAAATGGCTCTGAGCACTATGGGACTTAACATCTGTGGTCATCAGTCCCCTAGAACGTAGAACTACTTAATCCTATCTAACCTAAGGACATCACACACATCCATGCCCGAGGCAGGATTCGAACCTGTGACCGTAGCGGTCGCGCGGTTCCAGAGTGAAGTGCCTAGAACCGCTCAGCCACACAGGCCGCCTTATTGACAAACAACCAACAGCGATTCAAAATATATCGGTACTGTATAATACGAGTCATCCTTAGTCTTACAAAGTAATGAGTGCTATCGACAGGCGATGTGAAATTGATATCATAGATTTCCACAAGACTTTCAACACCGTTCCTCACAACAGACTTCTAATCAAATTGCGCGCTTATGGAGTACAGTCTCAGTTGTGTGACTGGATTCGCGATTTCCACCCAGGAAGCTCGTATTTCGCAGTAACTGACGGAAAGTCATCGAGTAACACAGAAGTAATATCTGGCGTTCCCTTTGGAAGTGTTATATGCCGTTTGCCGTTCCTGATCTACATAAATGCTTTAGGAGACCACCTAAGCCGGCTTAGGTTGTTTGCAGATGACGCTGTCGTTTATCGACTACTAAAGTCATCAGAAGATCAAAACAAACTGCAAAACGATTTAGGAAAAATATCTAAATGGTGCGAAAAGTGGCAGTTGACCCTAAAAAACGAAAAGTGCGAGGTCATCCACATGAGTGCTAAAAGGAACTCGTTAAAGTTCGGTTACACGATAAATCAGTCTAATGTAAAAGCCGTAAATTCAACTAAATAGGTAGGTATTACAATAATGAACAACTTAAATTGGGAGGGACACACAGAAAATGTTGTGGGGAAGGCTAACCAAAGACTGTGTTTTATTGGCAGGACACTTAGAAAATGTAACAGACCTACTAAGGAGACTGCCTACACTACGCTTGTCCGTCCTCTTTTAGAATACTGCTGCGCGGTGTGGGATCCTTACCAGATAGGACTGACGGAGTACATCGAAAAAGTTCAAAGAATGGCAGCACGTTTTGCATTATCGCGAAATATGGGAGAGAGTGTTACAGAAACGATACAGGATTTGGGCTGGAAATCATTAAAAGAAAGGCGTTTTTCGTTGCGACGGAATCTTCTCACGAAATTCCAATCACCAACTTTCTCCTCCGAATGCGAAAATATTTTGTTGACACCGACGTACATAGGGAGGAACGATCACCATGATGAAATAAGGGAAATCAGAGCTCGTACGGAAAGATATAGGTGTTCATTCTTTCCGCGCGCTATACGAGATTGGAATAATAGAGAACTGTGAAGGTGGTTCGATGAACCCTCTGCCAGGCACTTGAATTTGATTTGCAGAGTATCCATGTAGATTTACTTGCTCAATTTGTGAAGCTCTTTCTCTTGAATAAATCATCCGTTTTTCTGAAATTGCAGTCATTTCTTTGTCTGTAATATACATCATATCTACCTATTTCTATCCTTTTCGGATAATGCCTTTGTGGCCCGTCCTTTTTTTCCTTACGAGTGTATTAAAAACGCATCGCTCAGAGCTAAGTTCCAGAAGAGTTTCGGGCACTGGAAAAAGCGCTGTCATAAGTGTGTACCTAATGGGTGCTATTTTGAAGGAGATAGCACTGACGTATTGGAACAAATGAAATTCTTAGCAAGAAACAAAAATTGCCGTTTATGTTATCATTTTTACTATATATATAGAAAAACGTGCTATTTTTAGTTTCTTATCGATCTTTAAATATAGTGACCTTCTGTACAAAAGTGTATCATACTCTGCGGAGGACCTATAGGATTATCTCTGTTGACTACAACTAAAAAAAGTCTTTGTAACTGTTTTTATGTACGTTTGATATTCTCATTGTATACCGCGCACAGGAAACTTTGTTCCGTTTAATGCGTGCAAGATACTTTACAAATAGACCCACAAGTAAACTAAGTAGAAGTTTCTCCAAATTTTGCTACTAACTATACATAAAGATCGATAATCAACTAAAAATTGTGGCTTTGCTACACTCCTGGCCATTAAAATTGCTACACCACGAAGATGTGCTACAGACGCGAAATTTCACCGACAGGGAGAAGATGCTGTGATGTGCAAATTATTAGCTTTTCAGAGCATTCATACAAGGTTGGCGTGGCGCCCGTGGCGACACCTACATCGTGCTGACATGTGGAAAGTTTCCAACCGGCGTTGCCTGGTGAAGCGTTGTTGTGATGCCTGGTGTAAGGACAAGAAATGCGTACCATCACGTTTCCGACTTTGATAAAGGTTGGATTGTAGCCTATCGCGATTGCGGTTTATCGTATCGCGTTGGTCGAGATCCAATGACTGTTAGCAGAATATGGAATCGGTAGGTTCAGGAGGGTAATACGGATCGCCGTGCTGGATCCCAACGGCCTCGTATCACTAGCAGGTGAGATGACAGGCATCTTATCCGCATAGCTGTAACGGATCGTGCAACCACGTCTCGATCCCTGAGTCAAAAGATGGGGACGTTTGCAAGACAACAACCATCTGCACGAACTGTTCGACGACGTTTGCAGCAGCATGGCCTATCAGCTCGGAGACCGTGGCTGCGGTTACCCTTGACGCTGCATCACAGACAGGAGCGCCTGCGATGGTGTCCTCAACTACGAACCTGGGTGCACGAATGGCAAAACGTCATTTTTTCAGATGAATCCAGGTTGTGTTTACAGCATCATGATGGTCGCATCCGTGTTTGGCGACATCTCGGTGAACGCACATTGGAAGCGTGTATTCGTCATCGCCATACTGGCGTATCACCCGTCGCGATAGTATGGGGTGCCATTGGTTACACGTATCGGTCACCTCTTGTTCGCATTGACGGCACTTTGAACAGTGGACGTTACATTTCAGATGTGTTACGACCCGTGGCTCTACCCTTCATTCGATCCCTGTGAGACCCTACATTTCAGCAGGATAATACACGACCGCATGTTGCAGGTCCTGTACGGGCCTTTCTGGATACAGAAAATGTTCGACTGCTGCCCTGGCCAGCACATTTTCCAGATCTCTCACCAATTGAAAACGTCTGGCCAATGGTGGCCGAGCAACTGGCTCGTCACAATACGCCAGTCACTACTCTTGATGAACTGTGGTATCGTGTTGAAGCTGCATGGGCAGTTGTACCTGTACACGCCATCCAAGCTCTGTTGAACTCAATGCCCAGGCGTATCAAGGTCGTTATTACGGCCAGAGGTGGTTGTTCTGGGTACTGATTTCTCAGGATCTATGTACCCAAATTGCGTGAAAATGTAATCACATGTCAGGTCTAGTATAATATATTTGTCCAATGAATACCAGTTTATCATCTGCATTTCATCTTGGTGTAGCAATTTTAATGGCCAGTAGTGTGTATTTTACACTAAAGACAACAGAACAAAGTAGTATGTTACACATCAGAAACATCAGGAATAAATGACCCAGAACATAGATGAAAACGCATTGAAAATGGGAATCATTTGCCGGAACGTATCGCGCACAATATAACAAAAAATGGTGACTGGTAGAAAAAGAATTATTTACAAACCAACCTACAACACAGAATTTTTACAAGATATTACGCATCGGTGGCAAAGTAATTTTGGATAATTTCGCAGTAAACTAAAATTACAAATGGTGACTACAAGATGTACCTAAAGATAAAGTTACAGGTGTGTTTAGGTCGGATGATGAGAGCGGGAATTATTCGTTTGATTGAAAATTAAAATTCTTCTTCGTGCGTTCGTAATACTGAAAACGGAATCCGGCGCCGGAGAAATGTTTATTCCTGCCAAAGTCATGATGGATGGGCTTGTTTTCTAAAAAGCGCTCTGATGCAAGAGATAAAGGCTTTGAACTGTTTTTTCGCAACTTTTAACCTTGGACGAGACTGCGAGTTTAAGCGTGGCCGTTTCCTAACAGAGGCTGACGCGTGCATGTGGGTGGTCACGTGTGTGTGTGTGTGTGTGTGTGTGTGTGTGTGTGTGTGTGTGAGAGAGAGAGAGAGAGAGAGAGAGAGAGAGAGAGAGAGAGAGAGAGAGAGAGAGAGAGAGAAAGAAAGAGAGAGAGGGAGAGAGAGTGAGCAATTCCTCTTCTCTTATTTCATTTTGTTGGCGATGTATATTGTGCCAAAAAGCTTATTCCTATCAAAAATAAATACGTATTCTTGCAGTAATTAAGACCTTTGTTTGGGCTGCAACTTGGGTCCCTTGGAGTTCTTCATTTCTGTGAAAACAGCACATCTTTATCACCTTCTCTTTCTGAACTGTTTTACGCAGCATTCGAATTCTCATCTCAGTTCTCTGAAACGAGCCGTCACCTGTTCAAAATAACAGAAAGCAGAAAGAAGGATCCTTTATTGTATGATTATATGATAGCGGAACAAACACTGGTAGCAGTTACTTCTGTAAAATATCTGGGAGTATGCGTGCGGAACGATTTGAAGTGGAATGATCATATAAAATTAATTGTTGGTAAGGCGGGTACCAGGTTGAGATTCATTGGGAGAGTGCTTAGAAAATGTAGTCCATCAACAAAGGAGGTGGCTTACAAAACACTCGTTCGACCTATACTTGAGTATTGCTCATCAGTGTGGGATCCGTACCAGATCGGTCTGACGGAGGAGATAGAGAAGATCCAAAGAAGAGCGGCGCGTTTCGTCACAGGGTTATTTGGTAACCGTGATAGCGTTACGGAGATGTTTAATAAACTCAAGTGGCAGACTCTGCAAGAGAGGCGCTCTGCATCGCGGTATAGCTTGCTCGCCAGGTTTCGAGAGGGTGCGTTTCTGGATGAGGTATCGAATATATTGCTTCCCCCTACTTATACCTCCCGAGGAGATCACGAATGTAAAATTAGAGAGATTCGAGTGCGCACGGAGGCTTTCAGACAGTCGTTCTTCCCGCGAACCATACGCGACTGGAACAGGAAAGGGAGGTAATGACAGTGGCACGTAAAGTGCCCTCCGCCACACACCGTTGGGTGGCTTGCGGAGTATAAATGTAGATGTAGATGTAGAAAAAATGGTTCAAATGGCTCTGAGCACTATGGGACTTAACTTCTGAGGTCATCAATCACCCAGAACTTAGAACCACTTACACCTAACTAACCTAAGGACATCACACACATCCATGCCCGAGGCAGGATTCGAACTTGCGACAGTAGCGGTAGTGCGGTTCCAGACTGTAGCGCCTAGAACCGCTCGGCCACCTCGGCCGGCGTCACCTGTTCAGTTGAAAGTAATTTATTACTCTGGGGGGAAACCAAGCCATTTCTGGGCGCCTACTAGCGCTGTAGACTGGATGGATTTTCTTATGACTGAACCGTTTGTCCGGCTTATCGCATTGTTTATTAAAGATCACAGTTACTCATCAACTGTATCCCTGGAACTTGTATTTGTCACATGGCGGGCACCTTATACAGTGCTCTGTGTTGTGGACTAGGTTCGCAGTTACAAGTAGTTGCGTGAATTGATACTTCCGGGGAAACTGTTGAATGACAGACCACGAACAAATAATCCTATAATGGATGGGCTTGTTTTGGTGAATAGCCTTTATCAAAACGTGCTCCGATATCGCTCAAGGTTAAACACAGCTAACGAATTTGAGGAGCCATTTTGGGTACCACATCACGTTTCCTATGCGAGGCTCACAAAGGCTGTGATATTATTGGATTTCAGCTACTTTGCTTGTGAGATATTTGTCATTAAAGAAAAGGACAGCAAACGAGCTGTATTCGTAAAGATACTAAGCATCACAGCGCGAGAGTAAAGAGATGAATTTTTTTTTATGTGCGCAATTACCAAACCGGGCGTCCAGCGTTTAAATATCTAAATAAACACTATGACCCGCTGGCTGCAGGCATTTAAAATCATTGCCGCAGCACGTGATAGCAAGAAGCTGCGAAACCGAAGAAAGAACAATCTCTCTTTTGTTAAGAAATATTCTAGAGACTTCATTACCCTTGTACTTTTGGTCGCCGATATGTTAAGACGTACTACATAGCATCGCTACAAGTTGTATTTTTATTTTGTGTAAAAACTACGTGAAACGACGAACAAACATTTCGGTAACTCGAGTGTGGCTACAATGTACTTACTCACACGCAAGGACATTTAATTTTAAGAAGGAACGGACTGACAAAGCAGCGATTATTGGACTGTGCCACTTACAAAAAAAAAATATCAGATGTTAAGTCATGCATTTATTATGTATTTGTCAAGGTCTAGAAGTTTAAAGCCAATTTGTTCAAAATATATTAATATTTTACGATGCAGTAATTTTCTTCTTGTTCTTTTCTTTCACTAACCAAAAATTGATATTCAAATGCTATATGAGCTTTGTTACAGGTTCGCTCTTTATCGTGGTGTCTCGATTGTATTTGGGAGACCACTAATGT
Source organism: Schistocerca serialis cubense (assembly GCF_023864345.2). NCBI lineage: Eukaryota > Metazoa > Arthropoda > Insecta > Orthoptera > Acrididae > Schistocerca > Schistocerca serialis. Next base: position 81,820,556 of record NC_064649.1, on the reverse strand, counting down.
GTTGAACTTCCGATCTGTTAATCTTTCTCTTACGAAATTCCACTAATTTGCTTTCATTTCCATTTTTATATTCAAATAGGTCCCTTAGGTATTTTCATCGAAGATTCTGATTGCGTGAAGGCAATCCGGGTCAAAAGCTCAATTATTCGCGTAATCAATAGGTACATCTCCTGAACACAATCGAGAACCGACGCATCGTTGATCAATTAATAATCTCTCTCTCTCTTTTAAAGTCGTACTAAAAAACGGCCACACAGGATAGCCGTAAGTACGCAATCTAGCGTTAGGTTGCATTTTGTCAGTAAATATTAACAACCAACAGTTACAGCATCGCTATTATGGATAAGCAAGTTCCTAACGCCAGAAGGCCCATCACATGGCGATATGCGGACTGGACATTACGATTGTTTTACAGTCTGTCTTTTGTTATTATTAAAACAAAGACAACTCACATGCTGGGAGAGTATTTTGTTTAAAGCGAGCATTTAAAGTAAGCAGTGTCAAGAAGAAACACAAATTTCACGGGAATGTTTCGGCTAGATAGATGATTGTTTACAATTTTCGCAAGTCCTGAGGCTCGCTTTACAGGGAAACCAACACAAGCGCACGTGCAACAGCGTCCGAGAATTCTGTCTAGCGTAAACGCTAGGTGCGCTTGAGGAAACAGTAAAAATTTGCGGTAAGTACTATGGAACCAAACTGCTGAGGTCATCGGTCCCTAGGCTTACACACTACTTAATCTAACTCGATCTAACTTACAATAAAGACAAAAAACACATCCATGCCCAAGGGAGGACTCGAACCTCCGACGGGGGCAGCCGCGCGAACCGTGGCAAGGCGTCATAGACTACACGGCTACCCCGCGAGGCCGAGGAAACTGCATTCGGTGGTGTTCAGTTCGCATTCGCTTCTGTTCCGCTGGTTTTCGATCTCATGAAAGGAATTTTTCGTCCACCCAACTTCGGTGCTAGCAATACAACAAGTTTTTGTTCGTTAACTTGTTTACTCTTGTTAGCTGCGTGAGCTAGGGAGCAGTTCGAAGACAACGCGATGTTAATTATGGATTCTTCTCGCTACAATTCCATATTTAAGATTGGATGATAAGTACAACGTTTCTGTTCTACTGTAGAATAAAACAGTGTACTTGCTATTCAACCTTAAACAATGTAATGTTGTTGCTACAAGAATGTGGATATCGTATGTGTTTGTGGGATCCAAGAGACTAAAAATGGTTCAAACGGCTCTGAGCACTATGTGACTTAACATCTGAGGTCATCAGTCCCCTAGAACTTAGAACTACTTAAAGCTAACTAACCTAAGGACATCACACACATCCATGCCCGAGGCAGGATTCGAAACTGCGACCGTAGCGGTCGCGCGGTTCCAGACTGAAGCGCCTAGAACCGCTCGGCCACTGCGGCCGGCTTCCAAGAGACTCACAGCACAAATGCAGAAGGAAACGAAATGTGACTGGTATAAAATAACACAAGCACTCAAAGATGAAACGGAGGACATGCTTGCATTGGGCCAGAACAAGATTTGCATTTCTTTGTATAAGTAACGAGAAGGACAATAAATATCCTTGAAAGTAAACCAGTGCGAATATGTATACATTATGATGATTAAAATTAAAAGCATACGAAATACCTGATCATTTCGTTGCTCTGGTTTGTAGTATATGTAATAACACGGCTGTTATTTTAGAGATTTACATACGTAGTCTTCCTTTCATTCAGACATCTCTGAGTGTCGACTAAAATATTTCTTATTTCAATTGTCATGACTTTATTCTTTTTCACATTTGTTATATATTTTTTTCAAACAGAGCCAAGTTTAACTGCTGAAACGTGAAATAAATTTCACTGATCGGACTACTGAAAAAAATCTGAAGTTATTTTAGGTCGCTTGTTTCAGCCTAAAAAAATCGTTTGAATGGAATCCAAAGCTTAAGATTGCTCTCAACTGCTGGCATTAACGACGGCCATATTGTTTTTGAGTGAGGTAGAAGAGTCTGATGATTGACATCAACTTAGAGAATTTTTCAGCTTCTGTGTCCTTACCGTGTATACTGAAAAATAATTAAATATTTTCATGGCGATTGTATCAATGTCGACCGTTGAGACTCCAGCAGCGCTTAATGTAGTATTGCGGAGAATATGGGCAGGGCATCCAATTCCTACCACATTTTTCCTAGTTGTTCTTTAATTTGGTGAAAAATTCCGTTGGCCGCGTCGACAAAGCTTCCGATGTTGGTATTGTCTCCACAAAATGCGGGAATGTGCAGTTGTCTTAAAATGTACAGACAGAACTTTGCAATTGTCTCCGATGTTCCGTTATTCAGTGAATCAAACTTCAACAGCTTGTGTTGGATTCCGTCAGTTACAGTAATATATTGAACAACTGAAGGAAATATCTTTTCATCATTGTGGTTCTATGCGTCGGTGCATACGCCGTAAAATGAAACTTCTTGCAATTGTTTCATGCACTGGACATGGAGTGTAGCACGAGAATATTTTTAACAATTGGCTGTAGCTTTTGTCCTGGCTGTAGACTGCTTTGCGGCGACTTTGGAGTCGGAATCCATTGCAGTATTCAGTCTTGGGGTACAGTCACGAGAACTGAATGATTGATTATGCCTGACAACTTTATAAGCTGTTGTTAGTTCTGCAGCAGCAACGACCAATTCTCCCTAAGTATTTTCCTTAATCGTGAATGTATAAATAGGCTTTAATACCGATGCTACTGCAAATCTATTCTTTGCACAAATGTGACGCCTCACATCCGTCTTACGTCCGTGAGTTTCTGAGTTGAAACAACAAATCTCAAGTAATGTTTCCTGATCCGTACGACCATTCTTGACGAAAGACCACTCTTTTCTGTAATCATCCGAAAAGCGACACTTTCCATCCTAAGGCATTTTCGTAAGCTATGACAAGATAAGTTTACTAGACGTAAACACTTCAAACATTAGTAACTTGCACTCGTTGTTCGTATTACGTTTAGAAAGAATTACCTTATCACGTCACTATTCAAATGGAAACGGCCCGATTCTTCGGCGTGGCGCTGCTTGAATAGTTCCAGCCGCGTACTACGACAGAAGTCTGGTATTTGCACGAATGATGGCGATAGATCTCCCAAGGTGCTTGCATCGTCGATACCCATTATGCAACGCCATGTGTGAGACGATGCTGTCAACATAAACTTCTTGACATAAATAAAACTGAGGCTGCATTTACATCTTGCGCAAACAGATGACGTTACTTCAGTACTTGAGCCAAACTGGTAACATTATTTGACAAAATCGGGAAAATCGGGACAAATTGAGTCTTGGGATGTCGGGACAAGACGATCCATAATGGTGACTGTCCCGATATATCGGGACGGATGGCAACCCGAGTTATTACCGACTGGATTCCGTGCTCTAAAAATGGTTGAATGATCTCATGCTATCTGCACTGTAACTAACTAATGTGCAGGATGTACATAAAGTCGTGGAACACTTTCAATTATTTATTGCCTAAGAACTAAACATTGTGCAGATGTCATACATATTGCATTTCGAAGACAAACGTCCGCAGCTCGTGGTCGTGCGGTAGCGTTCTCGCTTCCCGCGGCCGGGTTCCCGGGTTCGATTCCCGGCGGGGTCAGGGATTTTCTCTGCCTCGTGATGATTGGGTGTTGTGTGATGTCCTTAGGTTAGTTAGGTTTAAGTAGTTCTAAGTTCTAGGGGACTGATGACCATAGATGTTAAGTCCCATAGTGCTCAGAGCCATTTCGAAGAGAAACTCTGAAAGTTTTTTTGACAAACATTCGATATGCGAACCATGAGTGACCCGGCAGACGTCAATACGGTAATCGAATTCTTGTCATACCCGTCCCAGCATGGCATCGTCGGCTGTGGGAGTCGCTACCCGTATTCACTCCTGGAGCTCTGCTACATCACGTGGTAGAGGCGGTACGTACACCGGATCTTCAATGTGTCTCCACAGAAAAAAGTGACACGGAGTGAGATCTGGTGATCGACGAGGCCATTTCATGAAACATCTGTCCCCTTCTGTAGCACGGCCGATCCATCGATGCGGCAGCTCCGTGTTCAGGAACCCACGAACTTTACGATGAAAATTGGGTGGAGCCCCATCCTGCTGAAAGATGAACGGAGAGTCCGATTGCATTTGAGGCATCAGACATTGCTGCAACACGCCCAAGTAGGAATATCCAGTGACAGTGCTCTCGGCGATGAAGAATGACACGTACAGTTTTCGACGTGACAAAGCACAAAAAACATTTACCTTTGGGGAATCACGCTCAAATTCAATGCATTCCTGTGGATGCTTTGTACTCCAGATTCGATAATTATGCCTGTTCACTCTGCCATTAGTGTGAAAAGTGGTTTCATAGCTAAATATTAAGCAATCAACAATGCCATCCCTATCCTCATTCAACTGTAGCAACTGTGAACAAAACTCAAAACGCTTGTATTGTATTGTATTCTATGTTAACCGGGGGCCTAGAAACGACGGAGAGGCTCCGTCCCCGCCGCAGCCACAGTGGTCCGCAACCCCACGACGACTACCGCAGTCCACTTCACCCCTCCGCCGCCCCACACCGAACCCACGGTTATTGTGCGGTTCGGCCCCCGGTGGACCCCCCACACCAGACTGTAACCCCTATGTTTGCGTGGTAGAGTAATGGTGGTGTACGCGTACGTGGAGAACTTGTTTGCGCAGCAATCGCCGACATAGTGTAACTGAGGCGGAATAAGGGGAACCAGCCCGCATTCGCCGAGGCAGATGGAAAACCGCCTAAAAACCATCCACAGACTGGCCGGTTCACCGGACTTCGACACAAATCACCCGGGCCGATTCGTGCCGGGGACCAGGCGCTCCTTCCCGCCCGGAAAGCCGTGCGTTAGACCACACGGCCAACCGGGCGGGCTCAAACGCTTGTTTTTGTCGTCTTTAAGCTTCTGCACTAGCTCCAATTTGAATGGTTTCATACACAGTTTCTGTCGCAGGACTTTCCACACAGTCATTGGAGCCATTTCGAGTTCACGGGACGCACGACGCACCGATTCCTTTGGACTACTTATGAATGTATCTCGTACGCGCTCCACATTCATTTCACTCACACTGGGACGTCCGCTTCTCTTTGTCGGGCACATCAACGCGTCGTAACGAATTTGTTGTGCCAGTGGTAAATGGCCTTCCTTGTTAGTGGCTTTTCACCGTACTCGGTTCTAAACATCCTTTGAACAGCTGTAGCACACTTGCTTTTGTCGAACTCCTACACACAGAAAGCTCGCCCCGCACCTGAACTCGCCATGTTTGCGACTAGCGATGACTATCGGCTAATCACGAAACTACGCTATGGCGGTATATAAAAAAAACTTTCTGGGTTTCTCTTCAAAATGACATGTTGATATCTGTACAATTTTTGGTTCTTGTCCAATAAATAATTGAAAGTGTTCCCAGACTTTATGTACACCCTGTATATTTTATCGACATTGTCTTTCTAATGCGTGGAAATCCTTAACATCCAATATGTATATGCGGTGCCTATTCTTCCATACATTTCCGAAAAGAGGCTGCAGCCACTATGAATCAAGTCACTAGGGAATTAAGACATTAGCTGTCCAAATTTTGTGCCGGACCGGGAAACGAATCCAAGTCTCCTGCTTATCAGGAAAATGCGCTGAACACTATACCATACAGACAAAATAATCATCGCAATGATCACTGTGTACATGTGGCTTATTGGTCAGGGCGTTTGCCTAGTAAACAGGAGAGCTGAACTACAATGGACTGAAACATTGTTCCTTTTATGCAGATTTGATCTTGTGGAATAGATAAAAGTCACTTGGTGCTACGGCAGGCAGTCTAACATGGGAAGCATTTCGGTAGAAATCTCTTAACATGCGATGCGATATGATTCGGTGCAGAATCTTAATGCAAAACCCATGACTTGTCCTTCCACAATTTGTGTCGCTTTTTTTCTTATTTTCTCATGGAGTTGAGAAAGAATCTGAAGATACTAACGTCGATTAACAAACAGTTTGACCTTGAGGCACCACCCAGCGAGGATACACAATTCTATGAACATCGAGAAAATCAGCGTCGCTTTGACTCTTCATTCTCTCATTCGAGATTTTTGCGCTGTCGGTGATTTAGACCCATCCAAAGCATTAGTTTACGGAACATAAGTGAAAAATCAAGATTCATCACATGTTATTACTCCTCCACAGAAATGGTATTCAAAGTTTCAGTATAAACATTTTCTGTTGGATCGTGAGAATTTTCGACACCAGTGCGGCACGTACTTTTCTCATGTTAAGTTAGTTACTAAAATTTGTCTTAGGCATTCTTTGTCAACAACTAAAGTTAGATCAATCGATCGAATATTCAACTGACGGCCAGATAGAATCAAATTACCTGGTTTTTCGATATTTTCATCCGTTTTTTATGTTGATTGGCGTCCTGGGTGTGAGTCATCTTCATCGTCTTCTCGGCCATCTTGAAACGCTTGAAACAAAAATTCGCGTATGTTAACAATAGTCCTCGTTATACAGTTCTTTTAACGCAAGCTAGGTTTCAATAGCAGTTTTTCCAAGTTCATGTGAAACTTCACAATTCGTTGCGCTATTATTACACGTATCGATTTTCCGGGCAAACGAAATAATAAGCTCCTACGTAAACAAAGGCAACGACCACAATGATATGCAAACAGACACCAGAGATGCCCCATTCGACTGAGAAGCCTTCACGCCTCACAATTATTGGTCCTCATCTTCGGCGCATGCGTACTTTGTATTAGCATCAGTCCCGTTATTTTATAGCAATAATTCGTATATAGAAGCTATTGAAATGCGAAACAATAATGTAAATATGTCCCATTGTTACGAGCGATAGAGTAAAACGCTAGTCGTTCTTCGGGTTATGTTGATCGTACGTACTTAGTACCTGCTTTTCAATTCCCCCTTAGTTGTAAGGAGAAGGCAGTGAAAAAACTTCAAGCGACATGCATTTAAAGTTTTGGACTAATGCTAAGGAAAGATGTGCCCTACCTCCACGCATTTCACGTTTACGTACGTACTGAGACACCCAAATTCTTCATCTATGCTAGTTTGCTCATTCCGCCAAAAGCAGTGCGCTTACAATGCGCAAAAATCCTCTCTGAATATCGAATTTTTGCATCATGGCTCTAACTACACTGGGTCCAAGAAGTATTTGTCTAGGAGCATATTTTTTAAAACAATAAATCTGTGGGACGTGAAAATGCCAGTCCTGTGGAAAGTAGTAAATCATTTTTACTGCAGAACGAGGGATAAAACACACATAACGATAACAAGCTTAGCAAAACAGACAATTTCATACAAATGCTACTTCGTGAAGTATTCGCACCGAGCGAGGTGCCGCAATGGGTAGCACACTGGACTCGCATTCGGGAAGATGACGGTTCGAACCCACGTCCGGTCGTTCTGATTTAGGCTTTCCGTGATTTCCCTAAGTCGCTTTAGGCAAATGCCGGGATGGTTCCTTTGCAAGGGCACAGCCGACTTCCTTCCCTAATCCGATGGGACCGATGATATCTCTGTTTGGCCCTCTTCCACAAATCAAGAAAACGCCCACTCGCGTTTTTTGACATTTAGAGCCTAAAAACAACGTTTCAGTTTAAAAAAAATTAATGTATAGTGGGGGTTTCCCTTTCTAGTTATTACTTCTTGGAGTCGTCTGGACACACAGCTAAGTTAACTGTCACAGAGCATGGAATTTGGTCTCAGTCTTCATGAGGAGCTTATTTTAAGTCTTTCTTGCTAGAAATTTGTCTCTTTCTGATGATTTTTTCCAGGTGCTCAACGGCATTAAAATCTGGGATCACGACAGGCGTCGATTCCTTTCGGTGTATTGCACAGGAGTCACGTCCTCGTATTTTTAGCCGTATGCTTCGCGTCATTGTCCTGTCGGAATATATAATTCCCTTGGAGACCTAATTTTTCGATCTGGACTTTAGATTTTCCATTAAGATATTGATATACATTTTGTGATGCACCTATCCTCTACAAAATGTAGTTTTCCACCAACTGCAGCACTGATGCACCCCCCCCCCCCCCTTCTCGCTGCTTTACACTGTTGGAACAAGTTTCTGCGGCATATCGGTGCTTTTTGTTTTTCTTACTCACACCATTCGCCTGCCGTCCGACCCGAATAGGTTATATTTATTTTCATCAAAAACGTAACTCTATTCCAAAGGCTTCCATCTTGAATCTATGTTCCTGGTCAAAATCGAGACGTTTCTTCCGATTCCATGTACTGATACAAAATTTCTCGCAGGTATTTGTGACTGTGTTGGCAAATACCTTCTTGCCTCTAGACTAATTCCGCAGCGAACTTACGAAACCTGATTTCGCAGTTTCCATCACAATTAACCCCACGCCTCTATCTGTCAACCAGCGAAGGCGTCGGTCGGTGGCTGGATTGTCCATGTTTTGATCTATTGCCGACTCGGGCTGTTCGTATTTGGAACACAACCTACGGCCAGCTTAGAGACAGAAGTGATGACACTTTCTGCAGGACCTGACAATCATTTTGCAGGACAATGCTCAAGCACGTACAGTGCAAGCTGTTACTGATTTGTTTGACTGATGGGGCTGCTAAGTGCTATAGCACCCACTCCCCTGACTTATGCTCTCGTGAGTTCAACTCGATTTCTAAGCTGAAGGGCCGGCCGGAGTGACCGTGCGATTCTGGGCGCTACAGTTTGGAGCCGAGCGACCGCTACGGTCGCAGGTTCGAATCCTGCCTCGGGCATGGATGTGTGTGATGTCCTTAGGTTAGTTAGGTTTAATTAGTTCTAGGCGACTGATGACCTCAGAAGTTAAGTCGCATAGTGCTCAGAGCCATTTGAACCAGCCTAAACTGAAGGAAACACTTCACGGCATTGGCTTCAGAGCTTCGTCGGGCAACAGGCCACGCCGCTCGAACTGTCAACACAACTGGCACTGCTAAGAGTATCCTACGACTTCCACATCGCTGACACCGGGTTATACACAATGCTGGTGACCACTCTGAAGGTCAGTAAAACTTTGAAACACGTATCTATTTTCTACGAGTTGTAAATAAATAGTTGCCACTATTAAAATTCCAACCCTCGTACATGTTAAACGACAGCGGATGTGGAGAAAGTGACTACAATTGATGCCACACTCTGAGGAGCAAATCTATAAAATGACACTCAACCACTCACTCACTCCCACCTCACTCGTGTTGATCCACACAATCGCACCACATGACACACCTCATAACAACGGAGAAGAGTGAAAGGTGCTATACCTGGAATTAAAACAGGAGTAAATCTAAAGATGATCTGTACATTCCTTTTCTAAGGCACAGGGAAATGTGACTGGCTGATCTCTTGTTGTTGTTGTTGTTGTTGTTGTTGTTGTCGTCTTCAGTCCAGAGACTGGTTTGATGCAGCTCTCCATGCTACTCTATGTGCCTATGCTATTAGCGCCAGTTTGGTGTAGTGCTACGTTGTGTGGCACCACATTCTGCAATTATCCTTCATTTATGAGCATGAGCGCATAAACAGGTTACGCACTTTTCGTAAGCTGCACACCGGCGGTTTATGACGCGATCCGTGTGCGCAATAGCGTCCCAGTTGCTTTCCATCGGGTTCAGATCATGTGAATTCTGTGACCAGGAAATCAACTACCCTGCGCCCGAAAACACTGCAGCACGAAAATGGTTCAAATGGCTCTGAGCACTATGGGACTCAACAGCTATGGTCAAAGTCCCCTAGAACTTAGAACTACTTAAACCTAACTAACCTAAGGACATCACACAACACCCAGTCATCACGAGGCAGAGAAAATCCCTGACCCCGCCGGGAATCGAACCCCGGAACCCGGGCGCGGGAAGCGAGAACGCTACCGCACGACCACGAGCCACTGCAGCACGATTCTTGCTTTGAGATATGGACAGTTCGCCAGGTAAAAGATTCTGCGAATAAAACCGCCTGCTGCTGCTGTCATCCGACCGAAACTTAGAACTTGTACAACAAAATTCAGTGGCAGAATCAATAAAACATATGCCTCAACGTAGACATCCCGACAGGCACAGATTTTATTTATGCTGTCACTAAACCTTAGTCCACCTCTTCTAAGTCTCGGTCTGATGATAGCAGGAGGCGAAACGACGTTGTAAACAAAGGTATAATCGATGAGTCATACACGAAATTTATTTAATTCATTAACTGAAAGAAGACGTCGTTGCTGTTGGTGAGGACATCGAGCATGAAGGGATGCACGTCTTCTGAAATTGTTTCACCGCGGAAGATCGTAACACTGGCCCTCCTTTCAATCGTCGTACTAACTTCGAAATGGCAGATACTGAGATAAAGCGATCGCGGAAATGAAAAGCTTAACAATGGAAAGGCGTCAGGACCAGATGAGATACCTATAAGAGTCTACAAAGGTTACGCGAAAGAACTAGCTCCTCTTCTCGCAGTAATTTATAGTAGATCGCTTGAGCAACGAAAGGTACCTAACGACTGAAGAAAGCGCAGGTCATTCCCGTTTTTAAGGAATGCCGTAAGACAGATCCACACAATTATATACCTATATCTTTGACGTCAACCTGTTGTAGAATTATGGAACATGTTTTATGCTCGCGAATTATGACTCTCTAAAAATCAACATGGATTCCGCAGACAGAGATCCTGCGAATCTCAGCTCTCTCTGTTCCTCCATGAGACCCACAGCGCAGAGAACAACGGCACTCAGGTTGATGCCGTGTTCGTTGATTTCAGTGAGGCCTTTGACACCGTCCCGAATTGCCGTTTAATGAAAAATATACGAGCTTACGGAGTATAGGAGCAGACTTGTGATTCGATTAAAGACTTTCCTCCAGACAGAACTCAACACGTCGCTCTTAACGGAACTAAATCGACATATCCGGAGTACCACAGGGAAATGTGGTAAGACTGTTGTGTTTACAATATATATAAATGATACAGTAGAAAGCGTCGGATGCTCTTTCAGGCTATTCGCAGATGATGCAGTTGTCTGTACCAAAGTAGCAACGCCAGAAGATAGTAAGAATTTGCAGAACGACCTGCAGAGAATTGATGAATGGTGCAGGCTCTGGCAGTTGACCGTGAACGTAAATAAATGTAACATACTGCGCATACATAGGAAAAGAGCTCCACTACTGTACAGCTACACTACTGATGACAAACAGCTGGAGACAGAGTCTGCCGTAAAATATCTAGGCGTAACTATCCAGAGCGACCTTAAGTGGAATGACCACATCAAACAGGTAATGGGAAAAACAGACACCAGATTCAGATTCATCGGAAGAATCTTAAGGAAATGTAACTCATCCACGAAATAAGTAGCTTATAAGGCGCTTGTTTACCCGATTCTTGAGTACTGTTCATCTATCTGAGGTCCCTATCTGGTAGGATATCCTTTCAATCGTCGTACGAACGTCGAAATGGCAAATATTCAGATAACCGATAGCGGAAGTGAAAAGCTTAACAGTGCAAAAGCGTCAGGATCAGATGAGATACCTATGTTGTTGTGGTCTTCAATTACGAGACTGGTTTGATGCAGCTCTCCATGCTACTCTATCCTGTGCAAGCTTGTTCATCTCCCAGTACCTACTGCAACCTACATCATTCTGAATCTCCTTAGTGTATTCATCTCTCGGTCTCCCTCTACGATTTTTACCCTCTACGCTGCCCTCCAGTACTAAATTGGTGATCCGTTGATGCCTCAGAATATGTCCTACCAACTGATCCCTTCTTCTTGCCAAGTTGTGCCACAAACGCCTCTCCCCCCCCCCCCCCCCCACCCCCTTCTTTCAATACCTCCTCATTAGTTATGTGATCTACCCATCTAATCTTCAGCATTCTTCTGTAGCACCACATTTCGAAAGCTTCTAATTTCTTCTTGTCCAAACTACTTATAGTCCACGCTTCACTTCCATAGATGGCCACACTCCATACAAATACATTCAGAAACGACTTCCCGAGACTTGAATCTATATTCGATGTTAACAAATTTCTCTTCTTCAGAAACGCTTTCCTTGCCATTGCCAGTCTACATTTTATATCCTCTCTACTTCGACCATCATCAGTTATTTTTCTCTGCAATTAGCAAAACTCATTTACTATCTTAAGCGTCTCATTTCCTAATCTAATTTCCTCAGCATCACGCGATTTTATTTGACTGCATTCCATTATCCTCGTTATGCTTTTGTTGATGTTCATCTTATATCCTCCTTTCAAGACACTGTCCATTCCGTTCAGCTGCTCTTCTAGGTCCTTTGCTGTCTCTGACAGAATTATAATGTCATCGGCGAACCTCAAAGTTTTTATTTCTTCTCCATCGATTTTAATTCCTACTCCGAATTTTTCTTTTGTTTCCTTTACTGCTTGCTCAATATATAGACTGAATAGTATCGGGGATATGCTAGAACCCTGTCTCACTCCCTTCCCAACTACTGCTTTCCTTTCGTGCCCGTCGACTCTAGTAACTGCCGTCTGGTTTCTGTACAAATTGGAATTAGCCTTTCGCTCCCTGTAATTTACCCTTGCCACCTTCAGAATTTGGAACAGTTTTGCTTTTGTTGATGTTCATCTTATATCCTCCTTTCAAGACACTGTCCATTCCGTTCAACTGTTCTACCAGGTCCTTTGCTGACCTCTTATAGAAGAAAATATGGGCTGGCTGAGGCATTGCGCTCACATGGACAAGGGTAAGTTCGTTCGCACTTTTGTGGTGACGGGCACGCAGAAGTCGTTTCTTCAATTTCCTCGGCGGCCGCTGTTGCCGAGCGGTTCTAGGCGCTACAGTCTGGAACCGCGCGACCGCTACGGTCGCAGTTTCGAATCCTGCCTCGGGCATGGATGTGTGTGATGTCCTTAGGTTAGTTAGGTTTAAGTAGTTCTAAGTTCTAGGGGACTGGTGACCTCAGATGTTAAGGCCCATAGTGCTGAGAGCCATTTTTGAACCATTTTTCAATTTCCTCGAGTGTAGCACAATGCACCTCAGAGTTTACTGTAGCACCATCGAACAAATTAACCCCTTCAGAGTCCCTGAAGGCAGTCGCCATGAATTTACCGGCTGATGGTACAGCTCCTCTCAACAGACGAGTACGCCGCCGCTCCATGGACCGCTGTTTTGTATCCAGTTCGAAGCGATGAACCCATATTTCACCTCCCGTGACGATGTTTGACAAAAAGGCAATTCTGCGTTGCTCTTTATGGGGTTCCACTATGCGGCGAGGAACTCAGCGGGCACAAAACGTTTCGACACCACTACTAGTGGAAGAGTGTGTCAGCACTCTGAACAGAGTGAGAGTGTCCACACGTTGCAGGAGTCACTGCAGCGTACGGCCGGCCGGCACGCGGGAGATCGGATAAGTTTGCGGGACCTCAGTGCGATGACGACAGACGCCTCGCCCAACGAGTCACCGTGCTTTTGTTCACTGCCAGGCCTCCGTTGACATTCTGTAAGCGCCTATGCATATGATGTTGTCGTTTTCCGGCTAAAGACAGTTAGTTACACCTCCCTGCTTGGAACGCAGCTCCTTTGCAAACACAGTTTTGAAGGTGACGTGTAACACCACCATCTATCCGAACAACATGAAACTACAGATGCCGAAGTGGGAATATTCCACGATGTCCCACAACAAATTCCGCATTTTTTTAACCGAAATTGGCGAGAAAAAAAATACATTCCGCCAGTGGGGACGGTATTTGCTTCGTGATGCATTACCCGTGTTAAAATGGACCTTTCACCAATTGCGGAAAAGGTCGATATCGTATTCATGTATGAATATTGCGACCAAAATGCCCAACGGGCGTGTGCTATATATGCTGCTCGGTATCCTGCACGACATCATCGAAGTGTCCGGACCGTTCGCCGGATAGTTACGTTATTTAAGGAAACGAGAAGTGTTCAGCCATATGTGAAAAACCAAGCACGACCTGCAACAAATGATGATGTCCAAGTAGGTGTTTTAGCTGCTGTCGCGGCTAATCCGCACATCAGCAGCAGACAAATTGCGCGAGAATCGGCAATCTCAAAAACGTCGGTGTTGAGAATCAACATCGGTTGCACCCGTACCATATTTCTATGTACCAGGAATTGCTTGGCGACGACTTTGAACATCGTGTACAGTTCTGCCACTGGCCACAAAAGAAATTACGGGACGATGACACATTTTTTGCAGGCGTTCTATTTCGCGACGAAGCGTCATTCACCAACAGCGGTAACGTAAACCGGCATAATATGCACAATTGGGCAACGGAAAATCTACGATGGCTGCGACAAGTGGAACATCAACGACCTTGGTGGGTTATTGCATGGTGCGGCATTATGGGAGGATGGAAAATTGGCTCCCATTTTGCCGACGGCAATCTAAATGGTGAAATGTATGCTGATTTACTACGTAATGTTCTACCGAAGTTACTTCAAGATGTTTCACGGCATGACAGATTGGCGATGTATTTCCAACATGATGGATATCCGGCACATAGTTCGCGTGCGGTTGAAGCGGTATTGAATAGCATATTTCATGACAGGTGGATTGGTCGTCGAAGCACCATACCATGGCCCGCATGTTCACCGGATCTGACGTTCCCGGATTTCTTTCTATGGGGAAAGTTGCAGGATATTTGCTATCGTGATCCACCGACAACGCCTGACAACATGCGTCAGCGCACTGTCAATGCATATGCCAACATTACGGTAGCGAACTACTCGCTGTTGAGAGGAATGTCGTTACACATATTGCCAAATGCATTGAGGTTGACGGACGTCAGTCTGAGCATTTATTGCATTAACGTGGTGTTTACAGGTAATCACGCAACAGCACGCGTTCTCAGAAATGATAAGTTGACAAAGGTACATGTATCACATTGGAACAACCGAAATAAAATGTTCACATGTACCTACATTCTGTATTTTAATTTAAAAAACCTACGTGTTACCAACTGTTCGTCTAAAATTGTGAGCCCTATGTTTGTGACTATTATAGCGCCATCTATCACAAAGCGAAAAAAGTGATCCGACTAAAACGTTCATATTTCTTTACGTACTGCACGAATATCTAAAAAAAGTGGGGGTTCCTATTTAAAAAAAATGCAGACGATATTCGTTTGACCTATGGCAGCACCATCTAGCGGGCCAACCGTAGCCCCATCTGGTTTCCCCCTTCAAGCTAGACAAGTTTAGTTCTTTGTAGTTTTTTCGTTTGACGCTTATTCCGTTAGATATTTGGCCCGGTCACGATCGATGGACCGCCCTGTACGCAATTCGGCAATGAGACGACGCGCGGCATTTGGCAGTCACTGAACTAAGTTCCTGATACTGATAACCGGTTATCTCGCTAATTGTGAATACTAATACTAATCTATTCTTTATTGCCGTTCAGTTATTTTAAGCCACCTCTAACTGGAAAGCAGACGCGTTTTGGAGGGGAGAAGATGTATTGAGTCGTTGCGAAACGAGGCATTTGTGCGAAAGCTTGGATTTGTGGCGGTTCGGGACGGGGGTTCTGCAGAACGGCGCGGGTTCCGTTGTGCTTCAGGGCAGGTAGTCGGTGCGTCCCCAGGGGGGGGGGGGGGGGGACCCCCGGCAGGCGCGCAACACACACACAGGGCACCGCAGGTAGCGGTTTTTTGCAGCCCGCCTGGGTCTGTCCAAGGTTATTCGCTCAGCCCGTGTGCTGGGGGAGGAAGGCAGCAGGTATACACTGGCTGGGCCATCTGTCCAGGGGGCGCGTCGCCCTGCCTGCAGCACAGCTTTTGCTGCTGGCACTGCGAAATATTATTTTTTTACTACAAATAATTTTACTACGCAGGGAGTTTGGCACAGCAGAGAAACTCATTAATCTGATAAAAGATCTGTCTGAACGAAACACGTGCAAAGGTGAAGATGGGAAATCGCGTAACTGACAAGGGAACCTCCCCATCGCACCCCCCTCAGATTTATTTATAAGTTGGCACAGTGGATAGGCCTTGAAAAACTGAACACAGATCAATCGAGAAAACAGGAAGAAGTTGTGTGGAACTACGAAAAAAAATAAGCAAAATATACAAACTGAGTAGTCCCTGCGCAAGATATGCAACATCAAGGATGGTGTGAGCTCAGGAGCGCCGTGGTCCCCTGGTTAGCGTGAGCAGCTGCGGAACCAGAGGTCCTTGGTTCAAGTCTTCCCTCGAGTGAAAAGTTTATTTTCGCAAAGTTATGATCTGTCCGTTCGTTCATTGACGTCTCTGTTCACTGTAAGTTTAGTGCCTGTGTTTTGCGACCGCACCGCAAAACCGTGCGATTAGTACACGAAAGGACGTGCCTCTCCAATGGGAACCGAAAACATTTTATCGCAAGGTCATAGCTCAACCGATTCCTCGTCGGGAAAACACGTCTGATATATTCTATACGACACTGGTGACGGCATGTGCGTCACATGACAGGAATACGTTGTCGACCCACCTAACTTGTACACTTGGCGAATGAGTAAAAAGATTCTTCTACCTTGCCCGATTTAGGTTTTCTTGTGGATGTGATAATCACTCCCAAAAAAGTGATGAAAACATGAGTTTGTCACATAAACTGCAACAAATGAATGCAACAGTTTCACAGTCGCACAGTTTTCCCTGTGCTCTGTCAAAACATATGTTTTTAACGTTTTCAATTTTTTCCGTGTGCTAGACCGTCAAATCCTGCATATGTCGAAGCAAATCTGAAAATGTCCTGCAATTTTGGAGTGCGAAGTTGATTATATAAAAAAATAAACTTTTCACTCGAGGGCGGACTTGAACCAAGGACCTCTCCTTCTGCAGCTGCTCAAGCTAACCACGGCGCTCCTGAAATCACACTTTCCTTGATGTTGCCTATCTTGCGCATGGACTACTCAGTTTGTATATTTTGCTTATTTTTTTCACAGTTCCACACAAGTTCTTCCTGTTTTCTCGATTGAACTGTGTTCAGTTTTTCAGGGCCTATCCACTGTGCCAACTTATAAATAAATCTGAGGGGGGTGCGATGGGGAGGTTCCCTTTTGAGGAGTTTGAAATTGTGACAGCACTCACGCAAGGTGATGGGTTGTCCTATATCCTGTTCAACTTTGCCCTCGAGAAGATCGTACGCGAGACCTTCCAAGAGAACGAAGGAAAAAGACTGGCATACTCAGCCTATGCAAACGACATCTGTTAACTCTCTAGGTCGGAAGAGGAGTTGGAGCAAATGACCAAAGCACTAAAGGAGGCTGCCAGCAAATTTGGGCTAAACATAAACGAAGCCAAGACAGAGTACCTCTTTATGACATGTCAGACTGCTGATCATCAAACAATCACTGAAGGTTGGGGACCAGTCCTACAAGAGAGTGCAAGAATTCAAATACCTAGGGGCACATTTCACTGAGAACTCGTCATATAAAGCAGAGATCAATGCCAGAATACAAGCAGGAAACCGATCTTACCACAGCCTAGCACAACTGCTTCGGTCCAGATATCTCTCCAGACAGTTCAGGATTCGACTGTACAAAACCCTGATCCAGCCTGTTGTTCTATATGGCTGTGAGACATGGAGTATCCGGAAACAGGACTTCCATAAGCTCCTTGTTTTTGAGAGAAAAGTGCTTCGGAAGATATTCGTTCCAGTTCTGGATACAGCGGAACGGAGGATCAGATACAACCGAGATCTTGAGGAACTATACCAGCAGCCAACATAGCAGGAACTGTCAAAGCCAAACGAATGCAGTGGGCCGGCCATGTGGCCCAGATGGAGGATCACAGATGGTCTCGGAAGCTCCTGGATTTCACACCTACAGGAAAGAGACCGCCAGGGAGACCCAAGAAGCGTTGGAGGGATGGACTCCATGAAGATTTAAACCAAGTGTCAGTAGATGTGAACGGATGGCGGATAGCACCAATGGACAGAATACAGTGGAGGAGGAAACTTGTACATGCGTGCGGTCCACTGGGCCTGATCACGTAGTAGTAGTAGTAGTAGTAGTAGTAGTACAATTACGAGGGGGTACCCAAAAGACACGGAACTTCTTTTTTTTAACTTATTTATTCACATTTCAAGCACAAACCTTAATACACTTCTCTAATCTTTTACTCCAGCTCTGGAAACATTGTTTAAATTCATCTTTTGTGATGCTTGACAGCTCCTCCATCGGTTCTTTTTTTTCCCTTTCAAATCACTTTTCATTCTAGGAAACAAAAACGTGAAACGGAACAAGGTCGGGTGAGTACGAGGGGTCAGGAACATTCTTCGTCAAGAATTGTCGTAATATTCCAGCAAACGAAATTGACACTCGGCGCGGTGGCTGATGGAAGCGACTGTAAATGGGAAATGCCTTTGCAGACGCTCGCACCAGCCACTGCGCCGAGTGCCAACTTTTTTTGCGCGTATAGTACAGCAGAATATAATAATTCCAATCCCAACAGGTGTTGACAAATGTGAAAATTACCGAACTATCAGTTTAATAAGTCACAGCTGCAAAATACTAACAAGAATTCTTTACAGACGAATGGAAAGACTCATAGAAGCTGACCTCGGGGAAGATCAGTTGGATTCCGTAGAAATGTTGGAACACGGGAGGCAATACTGACCCTACGACTTATCTTAGAAAACAGATGAAGGAAAGCCAAACCTACGTTTCTAGCATTTGTAGACTTAGAGAAAGCTTTTGACAATGTTGACTGTAATACTCTCTTTCAAATTCTGAAGGTGGCAGGGGTAAGATACGGGGAGCGAAAGGCTATTTACAATTTGTACAGAAACCAGATGGCAATTATAGAGTCGAGGGGCATGAAAGGGAAGCAGTGGTTGGGAAGGGAGTGAGACAAGGTTTTAGGCTATCCGCAATGTTATTCAGTCTGTATATTGAGCAAGTAGTAAAGGAAACAAAAGAGAAATTCGGAGTAGGTATTCAAATCCATGGAGAAGAAATAAAAACGTTGAGGTTCGCCGATGACATTGTAATTCTGTCAGACAGCAAAGGACTTGGAAGAGCAGCTGAACGGGATGGACAGTGTCTTGAAAGGAGGATATAAGATGAACATCAACAAAAGCAAAACGAGGATAATGGAATGTAGTCGAATTAAATCGGGTGATGCTGAGGGAATTAGATTAGAAAATGAGAGACTTAAAGAAGTAAAGGAGTTTTGCTATTTGGGGAGCAAAATAACTGATGATGGTTGATGTAGAGAAGATATAAAATGTAGACTGGCAACGGCAAGGAAAGCGTTTCTGAAGAAGAGAAATTTGCTAACATCGAGTACAGATTTAAGTGTCAGGAAGTCGTTTCTGAAAGTATTTGTATGGAGTGTAGCCATGTATGGAAGTGAAACGTGGACGATAGGTAGTTTAGACAAGAAGAGAATTGAAGCTTTTGAAATGCGGTGCTACAGAAGAATGCTGAAGATTAGATGGGTAGATCACTTAACTAATGAGGAGGTATTGACTAGAATTGGGGAGAAGACAAATTTGTGGCACAACTTGACCAGAAGAAGAGATCCGTTGGTAGGACATATCCTGAGACATCAAGGGATCACCAATTTAGTATTGGAGGGCAGCGTGGAGGGTAAAAATCGTAGAGGGAGACTAAGAGATGACTACCCTAAACAGATTCAGAAGGATGTAGGTTGCAGTAGGTATTGGGAGATGGAGTAGCATGGAGAGCTGCATCAAACCAGTCTGTGGAGTGAAGACTACAACAACAACAACATAGTACAGACAGGTCTGTGTGTGAAGGGTATTGTCACTATGGACAAACCATACACACCCGACTGCCACAAATCACGCCGATTCCACCGCTACAATGTTGTGCAATCTTTTCAAAACTTGCGTTAAGTAGAAAGCGTGGTTAACTGACCCTGCAGAACAACCTCTGACTGGACGACACCACATGTAGGAAACAAATCAGCATTATCTTAATGTCTGGTTTCACTTGACGAGCTTTCTTGGCACCAGACGAACTGAAAGTCTTCCACTGGCTTGATTATTGCTTTGATTCAGGGTCGCAAGCATACCACCAAGTTTCGTCATCTGTTACAATTTTTGAAAATGAGCCTGAATTATTTGAGGAGCCTTATTTAAAAGCGCACAATGCTTCCACGTGACCTTTTTGTTTAGCAGTCAACAATCGTGGCGCGAATTTAGCAGCGAACCTATTCGTTCCCCAATCTTCTGTCGTAATGCGTTGCACTGAATGCCACGTCACTACCGACAGCTCCACAGTTTCCGCGATCATCCGTCGTCGATCTTCGGTTGAAGATTGTCCGAATGTTTGCAGCATTTTCGTGTGTTCGAGCCGTGGATGGACGACCAGAACGAGGTCGGTCGTCAGTTGACGTTTCACCATTTATGTGACGGAAAAAAAAACACTCAAACACTTGGGTTTTCCCCATCGCACTGTCCTTGTACGCTGTTTTTTAAAATTCCGAGAGTTTCGGTTCCACTTTTTCCAAACAAAAAGAAGACTTTCTCTGCTGCATGCTGCTCACTAAAATCAGTCATTCCAAAAACTCTGCTAGAAATTAGTCCTGAACTACAGCGACGTCACTTGGCTTACTGACTCTGGAATGTTCGCTCTATGCGCTCCTAGCATCAAAATGAGGTGTTACAGAAGCACTCCCTTCTTAACCCTTTCTTTACCAGCGTAGCTTATAAGAAACATCGTCTTTCCATAGATGTATTTTGAATCAAATCGATTTTAACTACTCTTTGCCACTGTTTACTTGAAGCTCTATGCCAGTAGTGACTGTTCCTGACAACAAATAGCAGGAATTAACGCGCAGGAAGAAGGAAACAATTCTTGAGCGTGACTAGTTGCTGCAGTCTTCATTGTGAAGAAATGATGATAAAAAAAGCGTAAAATAAGTAAGTTTTGCACTTTCGTTTACAGTGAAATAATTACCATGTGTTGTGACAACCCTTCCTGCATAAGTACATCATACATTTGACTTGCATAATGATTTCCAGATAAGATAAACTGTGAAAAACCTTACGTTGCTTCAAAGCAACAGTGGAATTGACTGGAATTTCCGTAATATAATGCCTCGCTTTACAAATCTATTGATGTAGGTGTTTGAAATTTTGCTTTGCAGTTATAAAATCACATTCTAGACACTTTTTAAATATTGTCACTATGTCTGGCTTTTTGACTGATGCTGACCTAGAATATATTATGAATTTACCCCATAGATGTAAGTGTAGTGATTATAAATTTAGAAAAACTGATTTTGTGGTACAAGACAGAAGGGAAAGGATCACTTCCACCACCACCAGTAGAGGAAATGACACCTTTGCAATATTATAAAATATTTATGAATGATGACGTATTTGAACTCGTTGCTGAGCAGTCCAATATCTTGCGGGGAAATCAGCTTCCCAAAAGAAGAGAGGAAGATCAAGTTCTGAAATGTTGACAAGGGCTCCTGCAGCAAAAAGGACTGTATGTGCAGCTCCAGATACGGCTGTGCGTTTTGAGGGGTTTGAACACTTTGCAGATATGGTAGAGAAGAAAGGTCAATGTAAAGTTTGCATTAAGTCTACTACACAAATTTTTTGCACCAAGTGTAAAGTGCATCTGTCTCACACAGTAAATAAGAAGTGTTTCCACATCTTTCTTGGAATATAAGAACTTCATTAGGAGAAGATACAACACACACTGATGTCTGAAAAGATACGTGAAAGTAAAACAGTGAAATGTTTGCAGTACAAAAATTTCAAATTTTTACTAATACACAGAGTTGAATTTGTTAATTACTCGAAGGAAAATTAGTCATCAGCACATTGTCAATAATAAAAATGCTGTGCATAGACTTCTAAGCTGTAAAATGTGATGTATAAACCAATATTTTGCTTAAATGAACCCATATTTATTGAGTTCTGTTTCTATGATGTCACTACCTGTAAGAACCACTGTTGCTTAAAAGCAACATTCAAAAATTTTTGGAATAAAACATATATAAGAAAAGATTATATCATATTTTACATTTATGCACCTAAATAAGTGTAAAAACGAATGCAGATATTTTTTTTTTCTCAAAACTTCGAAATTCGGTAAAGAAAGGGTTAAATCGCCAACCGCACAAAGTTTTTCCGTCGGTTGCATTGTCGCCTTCTTTGTTTGTTGTTAGCACGTGTTACCGACACAGGGTTGGGGTCTCCTAGGCCGCGCCTAGCGTACTACGTAATTGTTTTCTTCAATACAGAGCAAAATGGTTGTGTGTGTGTGTGTGTGTGTGTGTGTGTGTGTGTGTGTGTGTGTGTGTGTGTGAATGCCTAAGAGACCAAACTGCTGAAGTCATCGGCCCCTAGACTTACACACTGCTTAAACTAACTTATACTAGGAACAACACACACACCCACGCCCGAGGGAGGACTCGAACCTCCGGCGGGAGGGGCTGCGCAATCCGTGCATGACGCCTCAAACTGCGTGGGCCACTCCGAGCGGCACAGAACAAAATGTGTTCGCAGGAACGTGAATGTATTAATAATCCTGATGGGATTGTTAGTGGATGGGAGAAGGTGTCAATGACATAGATAAAGAAACAGGTGAAAACGATGATGATTTTACTTTAGGTAGTGACCACAGCAAACAACACCATCCATTCAGAGGAAGAACTTCGGGGTAACTGTGACGTGGCCGTTCCTGTTTCTAATAACATACTTTTGGTGTTAGTTAAAATCGAATGTGTTTTGAGTGGTGATAAAAATTTAAATCCCAGATAGAATGTCAATTTTGCAGACTTTCTTTTTGTACTTATCAAGTGCAATTTTATGTGCAAGTTTAAACAATCGTCTAGTAAAGTGGGAAACAGATCAAAAGAAATTGCAGAACAATTTAGAAATGATGGTGCGAAATTGGCAATTGACCCTAAATAATGAAAAGTGTGAGGTCATCCACATGACTGCTAAAAGGAATCTGTTTATTTTTATTTAATCGTATGGCTAGGGCACCCCGTCGAGCAGACCGTACGCCGAATGCCGGTCTTTCGATTTGACGCCACTTCGGCGACCTGCAGCCGATGAGGATGATAGAATGATGATGACGATGACAGCACAACACCCTGTCCCTGGGCGGAGAAAATTCCCGACTCAGCCGGGAATCGAACCTGGGCCCAGAGGATGGACAATCCGTCGCGCTGACCATTCAGCTACCGGGGGTGGACGCTGTTAATAGGAATCCGTTGAACTTCGATTACATGATAGATCAGTCAAATCTGAAGACCGTAAATTCTACTAAATACCTAGGAATTACTTTTGCGAACAGCTCAAATTGGAGCGAACACACAGAAAATGTTGTGGGCAAGGCGAACCAAAGATTGCGTTTTATTGGCAGAGCGCTTAGAAAATGCAACAGATATGCTAAAGAGACTGCCTACACTACGCTTGTCCGTCCTTTTTTGGAGTAGCAGTGTTGCGCGGTGTGGGATCCTAACCATATACGATTAACGGAGTACATCGAGAAAGTTCAAAGAAGAGCAGCACGTTTTGTATTATCGACAAATAGGGGAGAAAGTATCATTGACATGATACGGAATTTGGGGTGGACATCATTAAAACAAAGGCGTTCCTCGTTCCGGCGGAATCTTCTCATGAAATTTCAGTCACCGAATTTTTCTTCCGAATGTGAAAATATTTTGTTTACACCGACTTACATAGTGAGAAACGACACAGCTCGCACGGAAAAATATAGGTGTTTTTTCCGCGCGCTGTTTGAAACAACAGAGAATTGTTGTGAAGGTTGTTCGATGAACCCTCTGCTAGGCACGTAAGTGCGATTTGCTGAGTATCCATGCAGACATGGATGATGTAGAATTTAGTTTTATGAGAAAATTCACTTGCTAAAGAATACTGTAATTTTTCAGATGCTAAAATTCAGTTCTAAAAAAAGGCACAAAATTAGGTGATTTTGTGTGCTAAAAAGCAAAATCCTGCAGGTTTTATTTCATGTATAATAAAAGCACTAGCGACTATCTAAGCGAGACTCAAATAATTGTAAAAATAAATATTAAGTACCTTAAATTAAAAATTTTACACTATTTGCGTTTTAAATCTCGGTTGCCGGCCGTGGTGTCCGAGCGGTTCTAGGCGCTACAGTCTGGAACCGCGCGACCGCTACGGTCGCAGGTTCGAATCCTGCTTCGGGCATGGATGTGTGTGATGTCCTTAGGTTAGTTAGGTTTAAGTAGTTCTACGTTCTAGGGGACTGATGACCTTAGAAGTTAAGTCCGATAGTGCTCAGAGCCATTTGAACCAAATCTCGGTTAAAACAGAGACCCCGCCAGGTGGTATACGTTACAGGAAAGTCACCTCCTGAGTTACGGGTTAATTTATTGACGTCAAAACGTCTATAGGCTTCATACAGTGATGGTCGATCGAACTTTCTTGTGCGGCAAAATACGGACGTGTCTGAACCGCTAATAAGTACAAGCCTAATTCAGTATTAGTCTCCGACTGCAGATCTTAACTACTCAGCAGCTACTACTCCAAGTGGCATCTACACCCAAACCATATCAAAACGCCCAGCACAACAATGAACCTCAACAACAGAGTTACAAATAGAGAACTACAGCTCTCTACGAATATCTTTTTATGAAATGAAAGAGTCCCGACCGCATAAAGATGTTTTTTATTTACTGGCGACCGGTTTCGACCACTATTCTGGTCATCATCAGGCTACTTACTCCATGGAAGTCTGTTGAAGGTGGCGAGAAGTATGCATTTCTCTAGGAGGCATACAACCACTGCTGAAGATTAGGTGGCGAGGTCCAGTATCTAATGAAGCGGAAATTTACATTCTTACAAACCCGCCGCGTATTATATGTCTTAAGAGGACCTGGACGTGAAATGAACGGAAACAATAAAGCCAATATACAGGGACCTTGCAGATACAAAATTACTTAACTTGTTGTCTTCAGTCCAGAGACTGGTTTGATGCAGCTCTCCATGCTACTCTATCCTGTGCAAGCTTCATCATCTCACAGTACCTACTGCAGCCTACATCCTTCTGAATCTGCTTAGTGTATTCATCTCTTGGTCTCCCTATACGATTTTTACCCTCTACGCTGCCCTCCAATACTAAATTGGTGATCCCTTGATGTCTCAGGATATGTCCTACCAAGCGATCCCTTCTTCTGGTCAAGTTGTGCCACAAATTTCTCTTCTCCTCATTAGTTTTGTGATCTACCCATTTAACCTCTGTAGCACCACATTTCGAAAGCTTATATTCTCTTCTTGTCCAAACTATTTATCGTCCATGTTTCACTTCCATACATGGCTACACTCCATACAAATACCTTCAGAAAAGACTTCCTGACACATCTATACTCGATGTTAACAAATTTCACTTCTTCAGAAACTCTTTCCTTACCATACCCAGCCTATATTTTATATCCTCTCTATTTCGACCATCATCAGTTGCCGGCCGGAGTGGCCGAGCGGTTCTAGGCGCTACAGTCTGGCACCGCGCGACCGCTACGGTCGCAGCTTCGAATCCTGCCTCGGGCATAGATGTGTGTGATGTCCTTAGGTTAGTTAGGTTTAAGTAGTTCTAAGTTCTAGGGGACTGATGACCTCAGCAGTTAAGTCCCATAGTGCTCAGAGCCATTTGAACCATTTTGAACCATCATCAGTCATTTTGCTCCCCAAATAGCAGAACTCATTTACTACTTTAAGCGTCTAATTTCCTAATTTAATTCCCTCAGCATCACCCGAGTTAACTTGACTACTTTCCATTATCCTCGTTTTGGTTTTGTTGATGTTCATCCTATATCCTCCTTTCTACACAGTGTCCATTCAGTTCAGCTCCTCTTCCAGGTCCTTTGGTGTCTCTGGCAGAATTACAATGTCAACTTTCGTCATAATGCTTGTATTAAATGATTAAGAAACAACCACAATCTCTTAGGGGGAAAAAAAATTGGAAGGAGGTGGACGCGAACGTGTTACCTTACCCTCCATAGTCAACAGTTCACGATATCAACTGCGCTATAATTTCAATGTTGCTGCCGTGACTCCGTATATGACATAAACGGACCATATCTACAAGTCATTATTTGATATTTAATATTCAAACTGTACCAAAATGACGCGCTCTCAATAGATCATCTTTGAGCGGTAGCATTGAAACGGTATACCTTCGTAGCATCCAAGTTGTAACGCTAAAAACATCAACTACAAGTACACGTGGCTTAGCGATATGTAGTTTTCCTGTCGTTTTACTATAACAAATCGTAGCAAAACCGAAATATTTTCGAGAGATCCTCAACTTGCTGACGTTCCGAAACAGATTACATTCATATCACGTACTCCTGTGATGCATTTCTCTCTAATAAGCAAAAATCTAACTTACCAGATTTCACGCTTCGCGCTGTAATGGAACGTGGAATTCCACGATCTAAAGTCACTAGCTCTTCGACCTCGTGCGCTGTCACGTCCCGTGAGAGGACGGCTTTACGGTCGTACCATCCCTCTCTTTAAGTTGTGGCCATTCAGAGACTTCCTGCGGAATATTTGCCGACCAGTATGGACTATCGTGCGTATTTGTAAACACCGCCCGATAAGTGTAAATGTGCCTCGACATCTCTTCTCAAAAACGTATCATTTTACAAAATTTCCGGCAATGTTTCTGCACTGTTTTCTGATTTCTTACCGGCATTCGACTCAGTACCACACCAACGCACTGCGCTCGGAGCGACGGGGAGGCAGCTCCCCGTAGTGAGCATTCGTTTAACAACAACGTGCAAAACACTTTCGTTATTTATTTATTCCTATAAACTAGTTTCAGCGACAAAAATCGCTAACATCATGGGTTCTTTGATTCTAAATCATGCATACGTGTTGTTGTTGTTGTTGTTGTGGTCTTCAGTCCTGAGACTGGTTTGTTGCAGCTCTCCATGCTACTCTCTCCTGTACAAGCTTCTTCATCTCCCAATACTTACTGCAACCTACATCCTACTGAATCTGCTTAGTGTATTCATCTCTTGGTCTCCGTCTACGATTTTTACCCACCACGCTGCACTCCAATACTAAATTGGTGATCCGCTGATGTCTCAGAACATGTCCTACCAACCGGTCCCTTCTTCTTGTCAAGTTGTGCCACAAACTCCTCCCCAATTCTATTCAATACCCCCTCATTAGCTATGTGATCTACCCATCTAACCTTCAGCATTCTTCTGGAGCACCACATTTCGAAAGCTTCTATTCTCTTTTTGTCTAAACTATTTATCGTCCACGTTTCACTTCCATACATGGCTACATTCCATACAAATACTTTCAGAAACGACACTTTAATCTATACTCGATGTTAACAAATTTCTCTTCTTCAGAAACGCTTTCCTTGCCATTGCCAGTCTACATTTTATATCCTCTCTACTTCGACCATCATCAGTTATTTTGCTCCCCAAATAGTAAAACTCCTTTACTACTCTAAGTGACTAAAAAAATGGTTCAAATGGCTCTGAGCACTATGGGAATTAACATCTATGTTCATCAGTTCCCTAGAACTTAGAACTACTTAAACCTAACTAACCTAAGGACATCACACACATCCACGACCGAGGCAGGATTCGAACCTGCGACCGTAGCGGTCGCGCGGTTCCAGACTGAAGCGCCTAGAACCGCTCGGCCATTACGGCCGGCTCATTTCCTAATCTAACTCCCTCAGCATCACCCGACTTAATTCGACTACATTCCATTATCCTCGTTTTACTTTTGTTGATGTTCATTATATCGTCCTTTCAAGACACTGTCCATTCCGTACAGCTGCTCTTCCAAGTCCTTTGCTGTCTCTGACAGAATTACAACGTCACCGGCGAATCTCAAAGGTTTTATTTCTTCTCCTTAGATTTTAATACCTACTCCGAATTTTTCGTTTGTTTCCTTTTCTGGCCGGCCGGTGTGACCGTGCGGTTCTAGGCGCTTCAGTCTGGAACCGCGTGACCGCTACGGTCGCAGGTTCGAATCCTGCCTCGGGCATGGATGTGTGTGATGTCCTTAGGTTAGTTACGTTTAATTAGTTCTAAGTTCTAGGCGACTGACGACCTCAAAAGTTAAGTCGCATAGTGCTCAGAGCCAACCATTTTTCCTTTTCTGCTTGCTGAATATAAAGACATATACATATGCAGACATAGCATACTTCAAGAACACTGTAAAACATTATTATATGTGTGCTGTTTGGTTCCAATTATTGTTTACCGCGAATAATTTTATAATACCTAAAGTACTATGTCACTCCAGGATTTTACGATTGTTGCCGTTGCTTCCGGCTATTTTCTGTGGTTTTTTGTTGTTGCCATCCTTCTCTGTATACATCATGCCATCAGCAACTGTGTAACTGGCCGTTAGTAAACAAATACAACGAACGTGAGTGCATGACAGACTATCTGACAACCTAGTACACACCGAAACTGTATCCGCAACAATACCGCAATCCCAATTGTATGACAATGACATACCTAAGTTGACGTTTTGTATTTGTTTACTAACAGCCGCTCATACAATTGCAGATGACATGATGTTTTCTTTGTACCCGTTTTGGGAGAAAAAAAGGAAAGAAAAACAAACCGCACAAAACATACCGGAAACAGCGGCAACAATCGTAAAATCATGCTGTAACGTACGGTAAATGAGGTATTATAAAATTATTCACAGAAAGCAATAACTGGAACAAAACAGTACACACGCATTAATGTTTTACAATGTGTTCTCAGTATGCTATTTCTGCATGATTTAAAATCAAAGAACCCACTCATGATGGCGATATTTGTCGCTGGAACTACACTCCTGGAAATTGAAATAAGAACACCGTGAATTCATTGTCCCAGGAAGGGGAAACTTTATTGACCCATTCCTGGGGTCAGATACATCACATGATCACACTGACAGAGCCACAGGCACATAGACACAGGCAACAGAGCATGCACAATGTCGGCCCTAGTACAGAGTATATCCAACTTTCGCAGCAATGCAGGCTGCTATTCTCCCATGGAGACGATCGTAGAGATGCTGGATGTAGTCCTGTGGAACGGCTTGCCATGCCATTTCCACCTGGCGCCTCAGTTGGACCAGCGTTCGTGCTGGACGTGCAGACCGCGTGAGACGACGCTTCACCCAGTCCCAAACATGCTCAATGGGGGACAGATCCGGAGATCTTGCTGGCCAGGGTAGTTGACGTACACCTTCTAGAGCACGTTGGGTGGCACGGGATACATGCGGACGTGCATTGTCCTGTTGGAACAGCAAGTTCCCTTGCCGGTCTAGGAATGGTAGAACGATGGGTTCGATGACGGTTTGGATGTACCGTGCACTATTCAGTGTCCCCTCGACGATCACCAGTGGTGTACGGTCAGTGTAGGAGATCGCTCCCCACACCATGATGCCGGGTGTTGGCCCTGTGTGCCTCGGTCGTATGCAGTCCTGATTGTGGCGCTCACCTGCACGGCGCCAAACACGCATACGACCATCATTGGCACCAAGGCAGAAGCGACTCTCATCGCTGAAGACGACACGCCTCCATTCGTCCCTCCATTCACGCCTGTCGCGACACCACTGGAGGCGGGCTGCACGATGTTGGGGCGTGAGCGGAAGACGGCCTAACGGTGTGCGGGACGGTAGCCCAGCTTCATGGAGACGGTTGCGAATGGTCCTCGCCGATACCCCAGGAGCAACAGTGTCCCTAATTTGCTGGGAAGTGGCGGTGCGGTCCCCTACGGCACTGCGTAGGATCCTACGGTCTTGGCGTGCATCCGTGCGTCGCTGCGGTCCGGTCCCAGGTCGACGGGCACGTGCACCTTCCGCCGACCACTGGCGACAACATCGATGTACTGTGGAGACCTCACGCCCCACGTGTTGAGCAATTCGGCGGTACGTCCACCCGGCCTCCCGCATGCCCACTGTACGCCCTCGCTCAAAGTCCGTCAACTGCACATACGGTTCACGTCCACGCTGTCGCAGCATGCTACCAGTGTTAAAGACTGCGATGGAGCTCCGTATGCCACGGCAAACTGGCTGACACTGACGGCGGCGGTGCACAAATGCTGCGCAGCTAGCGCCATTCGACGGCCAACACCGCGGTTCCTGGTGTGTCCGCTGTGCCGTGCGTGTGATCATTGCTTGTACAGCCCTCTCGCAGTGTCCGGAGCAAGTATGGTGGGTCTGACACACCGGTGTCAATGTGTTCTTTTTTCCATTTCCAGGAGTGTAGTTTGGGGGAATAAATAACGGAAGTGTTTAGCATCAAGGCGGACTCAGAATCGCACATTATTGTTTTCGTATGCAAACATGGACCAATGGAAGACTTTAAAGATAAAACTGAGTATTCATTTATTTTTGTATTTTTCGGATATGAAAAAGGATATGAACCACGGGGCGACACAAATTTGACGTATCACGATTGCCGACCGCGGTGCCGTATGCTGCCTGCTTACATATCTCTGTATTTGAATAAGAATGCCTATACCTGTTATTTTGGTGCTTCACTGTATATCGCAGCAAAAGAATGTCAGCTGGGAACCTGGAACGTGTACTGACAATGATCCACTGTAGTTGTGTAGTGGTCTTAACTTCATTTCTAAAATCACTAAGTATTTTCAGTACAATACAGATACACTACTGGCTATTGAAATTGCTACACCAAGAAGAAATGCAGATGATAAACGGGTATTCATTGGACAAATATATTATACTAGAACTGACACGTGAATACATTTTCACGCAATTTGGATGCACAGATCCTGAGAAATCAGTACCCAGAACAACCACCTCTGGCCGTGATAACGGCCTTGATACGCCTGGGCATTGAGTCAAACAGAGCTTGGATGGCATGTACACGTACAGCTGCCCATGCAGCTTCAACACGATACCACAGTTCTTCAGGAGTAGTGACTGGCGTACTGTGACGAGCCAGTTGCTCGGCCACCATTGACCAGACGTTGTCAATTGGTGAGAGATTTGGAGAATGTGCTGGCCAGGGCAGCAGTCGAACATTTTCTGTATCCAGAAAGGCCCGTACAGGACCTGCAACATGCGGTCGTGCATTATCCTGCAGAAATGTAGGGTTTCGCAGGGATCGAATGACGGGTAGAGCCACGGGTCGTTATACATCTGAAATGTTACGTCCACTGTTCAAAGTGCCGTCAATGCGAACAAGAGCTGACCGAGACGTGTAACCAGTGGCACCCCATACCATCACGCCGGGTGATACGCCAGTATGGCAATGACGAATACACGCTTCCAATGTGCGTTCACCGCGATGACGCCAAACACAGATGAGACCATCGCGATGCAGTAGACAGAACCTGGATTCATCCGAAAAAATAACGTTTTGCCATTCGTGCACCCAGGTTTATCCTGTCTGTGATGCAGCGTCAAGGGTAACCGCAACCATGGTCTCCGAGCTGATAGACCATGCTGCTGCAAACGTCGTCGAACTGTTCGTGCAGATGGTTCTTGTCTTGGAAACGTCCCCATCTGTTGCCTCAGGGATCGAGACGTGGCTGCACGATCCGTTACAGCCATGCGGTTAAGCCTGTCATCTCGACTGCTAGCGACACGAGGCCGTTGGGATCCAGCACGGCGGTCCGTATTACCCTCCTGAACCCACCGATTCCATATTCTGCTAACAGTCATTGGATCTCGACCAACGCGAGCAGCAATGCCGCGATACGATAAACCGCAGTCGCGATAGGCTACAATCCGACCTTTATCAAAGTCAGAAACGTGATAGTACGCATTTCTCCTCCATAGAAGAGGCATCACAACAACGTTTCACCAGGCAATGCTGGTCAACTGCTGTTTGTGTATGAGAAATCGGATGGAAACTTTCCTCATGTCAGCACGTTGTAGGTGTCGCCACCGGCGCCAACCTTATGTGTATGCTGTGAAAAGCTAATATTTGCATATCACAGCATGTTCTTCCTGTCGGTTAAATTCGCGTCTGTAGCACGTCATCTTCGTGGTGTAGCAATTTTAATGGCCAGTAGTGTATATCAATCCAAACACACGCACCCCACATCATTAGAGAGCCTTCACCAGCTTGAACAGTCCCCTGCTGACACGCAGGCTCCATGGACTCATGAGGTTGTCGCCATAGCCGTACACGTCGATCCGCTCGACGCAGTTTCAAACGAGACTCGACCGACCAGGCAACATGTTTCCAGTTATCAACAGTTCAATTTTGGCGTTGAGGGGCACAGGCGTGGCGTACAGGTTTATGTCGTGCAATCATCGAGAGGCGTGGCGTACAGGTTTATGTCGTGCAATCATCGAGGACACATGAGTGGGCGCGTTCGGCTCCGAAAGCCTATATGCATTATGTTTCGTTGCATCGTTCGCACGCTCACACTTGACGCACCAACTTGTGGAACGGTTGCACTTCTGTCACGCTGAATGGTTCTCTTCAATCGGCGTCGGTCCCCTTCTTCCGCGATATCTTCCCAGCCGCAGCGATGTCGGCGATTTGATGTTTTACCAGATTCGTGATATTCACGGTACACTCATGAAATGGTCGTACCGCAAAATCCAATCTTCATCGCTACGTCGGAGATGCTGTGTCGCATCGCTCGTGCGCCGACTATAACACCACGTTGAGACTAACTCAAATCTTGATAACCGCTACTGTAGCAGCACTAACCGATCTAACAATTGCGCCAGACACACCTATATGCCTTGCCGACCGCAGCGCCGTATTCTGCCTGTTTACATATATCTTTATTTGAATACGCATGCCTATACCGATTTCTTTGGCGCTTCAGTGTAAAAGAACAGTTCAGAGAAGATGACTGACTGCATGAGCACGACAATTCACCCTGTTCTGTGGAGGCAACGGTTTTGTGGACAATATCATTCCTGAAACGGACTGGTTTGTCTGGATTCCCAATCCGAGTCCAATGGAACCTTTGGGATGAGTTGAAACTTCGACTTCGCTCCAGACCCTAGTGTCCTTTCGGCTTTTTAGAAAGATTGGGCAGCCACTGCTCCACAGACATTCAAACACGTCACTTAAGTGTTCCCAGCATTGTTCAAGTCGTCATACGGAGAATCCTGAAGCCCCCCCCCCCCATTAATATCCACTTCTGATTTGAAAGTTCGCGATTCCTCATTATGTTTGAGCTTCACAACTGCGTCCATGGTAAACCTTCATAACACTTCTGACCTCACGCGACATCTACCGGAACCTTATGCAACTTGCATGCGGTACACTCAATGCGGAACGAAATGATCTCCGTGTTATTCACGATTTGCAGCACACAGCCAGCGTGGCAACAATTATTTTGTCACGCTGAAACCAAAGAAAGTGCTGCCGTAAAATGGAACCTGTTCTATTGGTTCAGTGCGATCATCCAGTCAAACGGGGCTTCAATAATTAATGCACCACGAATGTAAGATAGAGAGGGGGCGATTCAAGTTTCGATGCAAATATGACACATCTGATAATCTGAGGAAGGGCGACAAACACGGGAACGTTCGCTCTACATCAGTTCCTCCTCAAGATACCATTACGACCTCTAGAAAAAAATTAGAGTGCGTCTACGTCCGTGATGTTTTTGCCGCGTGTAGCTGCCTAATATAATATTATGGAAGTGCAGGCTGTCGTTTACGTACCGATCAAATATTGAAGAACGTGTGCACCCCATTTTCACGGCTCAACGTGCTCACTCCCAACTATACGTTTTCGTGAGCTTGGCTGTTTATCTGTGTCTGGTTTACCGCCCTTGTTGCGGTTACACCGTGGTTCTTCTTCCTTCTACGTATGGCAGCAGCGATGTATATCGATATTTACACTGTGTACCATCTTTGGTTTTGTGCATATACACTCCTGGAAATGGAAAAAAGAACACATTGACACCGGTGTGTCAGACCCACCATACTTGCTCCGGACACTGCGAGAGGGCTGTACAAGCAATGATCACACGCACGGCACAGCGGACACACCAGGAACCGCGGTGTTGACCGTCGAATGGCGCTAGCTGCGCAGCATTTGTGCACCGCCGCCGTCAGTGTCAGCCAGTTTGCCGTGGCGTACGGAGCTCCATCGCAGTCTTTAACACTGGTAGCATGCCGCGACAGCGTGGACGTGAACCGTATGTGCAGTTGACGGACTTTGAGCGAGGGCGTATAGTGGGCATGCGGGAGGCCGGGTGGACGTACCGCCGAATTGCTCAACACGTGGGGCGTGAGGTCTCCACAGTACATCGATGTTGTCGCCAGTGGTCGGCGGAAGGTGCACGTGCCCGTCGACCTGGGACCGGACCGCAGCGACGCACGGATGCACGCCAAGACCGTAGGATCCTACGCAGTGCCGTAGGGGACCGCACCGCCACTTCCCAGCAAATTAGGGACACTGTTGCTCCTGGGGTATCGGCGAGGACCATTCGCAACCGTCTCCATGAAGCTGGGCTACGGTCCCGCACACCGTTAGGCCGTCTTCCCCTCACGCCCCAACATCGTGCAGCCCGCCTCCAGTGGTGTCGCGACAGGCGTGAATGGAGGGACGAATGGAGACGTGTCGTCTTCAGCGATGAGAGTCGCTTCTGCCTTGGTGCCAATGATGGTCGTATGCGTGTTTGGCGCCGTGCAGGTGAGCGCCACAATCAGGACTGCATACGACCGAGGCACACAGAGCCAACACCCGGCATCATGGTGTGGGGAGCGATCTCCTACACTGGCCGTACACCACTGGTGATCGTCGAGGGGACACTGAATAGTGCACGGTACATCCAAACCGTCATCGAACCCATCGTTCTACCATTCCTAGACCGGCAAGGGAACTTGCTGTTCCAACAGGACAATGCACGTCCGCATGTATCCCGTGCCACCCAACGTGCTCTAGAAGGTGTAAGTCAACTACCCTGGCCAGCAAGATCTCCGGATCTGTCCCCCATTGAGCATGTTTGGGACTGGATGAAGCGTCGTCTCACGCGGTCTGCACGTCCAGCACGAACGCTGGTCCAACTGAGGCGCCAGGTGGAAATGGCATGGCAAGCCGTTCCACAGGACTACATCCAGCATCTCTACGATCGTCTCCATGGGAGAATAGCAGCCTGCATTGCTGCGAAAGGTGGATATACACTGTACTAGTGCCGACATCGTGCATGCTCTGTTGCCTGTGTCTATATGCCTGTGGTTCTGTCAGTGTGATCATGTGATGTATCTGACCCCAGGAATGTGTCAATAAAGTTTCCCCTTCCTGGTACAATGAATTCACGGTGTTCTTATTTCAATTTCCAGGAGTGTAGTTTCAAGCAACGGGGTCTGGAGTCAGTCGGTCGGCTGTTGCGTACGAGGGAAGTTATCTCCACGTGGTGCAATCGGCTGGGGCCGCTGGCAGCCCCTGCGCAGTGTCGGAGCGTGTGTGGAGCTGTCCGATCGCTACGAGCTTCGTGGTTCACCGACTCAGGACGTCAAAGTTGAGTAGTGGTTTCAACTACCCGAGCCACGTCCATTCATGTTGTGTGGTTCGTCTCGGTGGTTCGCTGTCGGGGAGATTTTACTGTGAGCAACACCGAGTGTTTGTATTGCTGAAATTTAGCCGCCTTGCGGTGACATTAACTACTGTATATTGGTTGATCACAATTCAAGTGCACCAGCGGAATTTTCTGCCTTGTGGCCGTTAGTGTTCCGGTTACCTGCCCTGGCTACTAACGTAGTGTCCTTTCCTCACCTGTTGTCGCTATCCGACACAGTGTGTAGCTTTGACAGCTTAATACATTGATTGTGGATTATCACGTCCGTAACATTTTGTGTTTGAATTCTCGTGTACTGATTGGTGGCAAGCAAGTCGTTTGTCGGTTGGTCAGTGGCTGTCCCTTGGTTGGGTTCCGACAGATCAAGTGTAGTTGGGCTCACCACCTGTCTCACCTAAGTGAACGAGGGCAGACCGACCCCCTGAAGGCTTCTGAGTGCTGTTGTCTTTACTGTCTTTCTCATCGGTGTTTAATTGTGTTAATAATCTATCATTGCCAATTATAAAAACATTCTTGGTTTTACTGCGTTTTATGTAAGTAAGTTTTAATTCCAGCAAGTGGATATTTGCTGAAAGGTTATACTATGATGTTCCATGGGCTTAATATTGAAACACGTATGTAACATAGCTGTGACCAGAGAGTATGCGCTTGACCGCGCGAGTGTTGCGAGCGGTTCTCAGTCTGTCAGTCAGTCGTTGCGAGTCTGTAGCTCTGTGTAGTTACAGAGCAGTACGCTAATAGTCGTCATGCAGAGCAGTCGGTCAGTAGTAGCAGCCCAGTGCGGTTGTGTGATGTAGGCGGTCGGCAACACTGGTCAAGATGCTGAATGAGGTATACTGTTAATTAATATAATCATTAGATAATGTAAAAATTTATTTATTGTAATTATTCTCCAACAAGTGCCCCAATAATAATTTTAATTTCAAAAGCATTTTTTCAAAAAATTTTATTTTTTATTGAACTAAAGATTTCGTTGCACTTCCCAATTCATTCCACTTCTTTTAAAGAAAATTTTCAGTAAAATTACAGAAGAAAGGAATATTATTATTTGCAATGCAGTTCCTCCAAGCTGTGCGCAAAGATAAGAGCAGAAATTTGACATCCAGTTATTCTGAGGTAAGACTTTAATTCCGATTGTTTTGCACAGGGCCAAAGACCGATATTCCGGTTTAATTGAATCATTATTATCACTGATATTTTCTTGTCACTGAATAGACTTTAATTTTTTGTGAGGAATTTATATTTGAGTCAGATTGCGAATTTCACATTTTTGTTGCCATTGTCAGTACATTTCATTGTGGGCAGGTTACGCATAGAGCAATGTCCATTAGCATTCATAATTAAATATTGTCGTGTTTCTTTCTTTTAAATTTCATTGTGGGCAGGTTACACTTGGCGACACCCAGTCCAGGATCGAATTTCGTTGAGAATCTTTTGAGCGACAGTCAGATATCTGCTCTTATTTGCTTAGATATAATTAAGATTTGGCGCAACGCTTTTATTAACTTGTGACTTTTTTCTACAGGTCAACGGCAATTCGTTGCTCTGTTGTATTTGTGTGTTGTTTTTGCATTTGTGATTATTTGTTTTGTGAATAATTGTGACTGTTGTTAAAATGCCGCGAAAGACTGTGAATAGTGTATCGCGAGGTATTATGAACGAAATAAGCGAATTAAATAACTTCACCAATAATACTAGTGACACGCAGTGTAATCATGACAATCCTGCGTCCACTAACAATCAGTGCATTCCAACCACTAATGATGACTTTCACCTTAATGATGAACAAACGAACTCAATTGTCTCGTCTGTTAATTTGACGACAATTGATGACGCGGAGCGGTCTATAGTAATGAGCGCTGCCGAGCTTAACACACCCGATTTGAAAAATTCTCGTGACGAACAGACAAATTTGTCTAATGAAAGTGGTCAGTGTACCGAAAATACGACGGACTCGAGTGGCAAACCTTTTTGTAAATTACAGAATGACCAAATGGTCACGCAAAACGAGACAATTCCAGATCGACCATTGAATAGCACAGAGAATAGAAATGCTAATTTTGAATCGGATCCAATTATGGCATTTTTGCGGCAAAATTTCAAACAGTTTAATGAAAAATTTAATAAAATTGATGAAAATTTCAAACAACAGAACGAAAAACTAGACAAACTTATTGAACAGATCAGACAACAGAGTGAAAGTTTCGACAACCATGACAAACAACTTAGCGAAACAATTGATAAAAGTTTCGAGCTCACAAACGAAAAACAAGACGACCTTAAAGAATGGAACAAACAAGTTAGTGAGCAGATTACAGCTGTTACCGTGCAATGTCAGGACAGTAAAGGACAATTACGTGTGGATACTAAGACTTGTGCTAATAACAGTAATGAAGAAGTTGGCACTGTTGCACAAGAATTAAGTAGCACACGTGTAGGCACAACAGAATCACATAAAGACGGGAGTATTGCAGTCACCGAACAATGTTCAGCAAACGAAACACAGATACACGAAATTAATGCAATCACTGAACAATGCCCTAAAAACGCAGTACAGATTTGCGACGAAGTTAATTTAGAGTCAGTGGAAGTTTCACACACTGCGAATACGGAAGTCAATAATAAAAGTGAACGACAGAACAACCAAAATGTCGAAAGTTTTCAAGTAACAGAATTAAAAACTATTTCAGTCACCAATACGTCACAGAATCCGCCACGTTGCGAGCATTTGTCTAACTCACGCAGCGTGTATAATGTGAACAATTTACAGAGACTACGCGAATTAAAATCCGAAAAGCTACGCGACTTAAAATATGAAAAGCTACGCAACTTGAAGTACGAAATGACACAGACGAACAGATTCACTCACAAACCCGAACGTGTTATCAAACCGAGTGACGAGAACGTAGATTTCGAGCAATTTGCATTTGTAAGAAAATGTAAAGAACTTAATAATGACAGCGTACAGGTACACGCTTTGCACTGTATACGACAATTTATCTTTGTACATTCACCGCTATTACCTGTAATGCAAAAGCTAGCTTTGAACCAGATGCGACAATTTATTTTTGTATTTTCATCAGCATTGCCTGTAATGAGGAAACTTGAATTAACATGGATACAACTATTTACTTTTGGAATTTTTCCGCTATTGCTCGCAACGCAAAAGCTAAAATTTATTTGCAGTGCGTAAAAGACCTCAGGGGATTCATTACGCTTTAATGAATATGTGCCGTAGCGAGCATAGGGCCCCGAGCTGTAGTAGTGCTGTTTCATCTTTAGTTTTCTGCACTGCTGCCTTCTCTTCTACTATCCTTTATATCTATCAAAACTGCTCTTTAACTATTGCTCTACCTAGTATTAAGAAACTAGTAATGAAAACCCGATGTGACAAACTTTTACCGAATGTGACAATTTTCAGTAGGCACTCCAGAACCAGCGTAATTTTAATAACGGATAAAATCGTAATCATCAGTATGTGTAAAATTAACAGCAAACGCATTTTTTGGTAACAATAGATGTTTTTCACCACAATAGCATGAAAGTCAGCCGCTTAGCATACCTAACCAACAATGCAGTCTACAAGGTCAACCAAACTTTAATGTTTCGCCGCGTGCATGTATAGTCTCAGCTACAACAAATAGTAACGCACAGCAGCAAAGAAATAACTACGTACAGACAACACACTACTTCAACTCGTATCGCAATGCGTCATATAGAAATTACTATCAGGACAGACGTAAAAAGATTGATGAGCACAATTTTCAGCGTACATTTAATAACAGTCGATCTTATGAGCAGCAACAACATCAGCAACAACATATTATGATGAATGAAACAGACAATAGGTGTCATCTATAGCGTAACAGGTCAATAAGAAATAACAGAGCAGTTCATATAGTGGATATGCCACAATATTCTCCCGTAAATAACAGCACGTACGATAGAATTTGACCATATACAGTACAGGTTTCATATTCCAGTAACGTAAGCAATAATTTTGACACGCAGAATCTTCTTCACGAAAATGTTATTAATTTTGACGCCACCCGACACACGTTTGCATTAAGGACAGAATTACGACGTATGTAGACGACATTCTTATCGCAGAAGCTAATTGGTCTGAACACAATCTGATTCTTGAACAACTGTTACAAACTTTCATGCACAAGGACTTACAGTTAATCTTAGTAAATCGTACTTTGGCAAAACTTCTATAAAATTTCTTGGACACGTAATTTCAGCAGAAGGCATTGCACCTGATCCGGAAAAACTTCAAGCTCTACGTGACATTACTGTTCCTACGACGAAGAAGCAATTACGCAGTTTTTTGGGCTTAATTAACTTTTTTCGTAAATTTATTCACCATTCTGCTTTAGACACGCCTAGACTATGCCAATTAACAGGTAAAAACAGTATTTGGTCTTGGGATAAGCAAGCACATTCTGAATTCATGAACCTGAAACATGCTTTGTTGAATGCTCCACTTTTATCGCACCCGGATCTTAGTAGAAATTTTTCCATTGCCACTGACAGTTCCAACACCGCTTTAGGCGTACACATTTTCCAGGAAATCGAAGAAGACGGTTCTACAGTAATTAAAAACATCGCATTTGCAAGTCGCGTTTTGTCACCCGCTGAACGAAATTATTCCGTTACAGAACTGGAAACATTATGTGTTGTATGGGCTTTTACGAGATTTCGGCACTTTCTTTATGGCAGACATACCACCGTTTACACAGACCATAGAGCTATACAATTTTTGCTTTCAGCTAAATTTACTCACGACAGATTAAGTAGATGGAAACTATATTTACAAGAATTTAATTTTACGATTGTTCACATTCCCGGCACGCAAAATGTTATAGCAGACGCACTATCGCGTTCTCTCAGCAACAATCAGCAAGACGTAGCAACCAACTTCTGCAAAACAAATTTCAGTGTCATGTACATTCAGCAAGTTGCATTTGAAAATTTTATTTCATCGTCATTACAGGACATAGCACAAGGAGCAAAATAAAGACAATGTGTGGAAAGAAATTAAACACCTTTGGCAAGATAGAAAAAATGTTACGATTAGAAACCATTACACTGTACGCAATGACATTCTGTTTCGCCGCTCTCATCCTGACAGCAACAATTGGTTATTATGCATTCCTGACGAACTGGTCAACAAATTAATTTGGTACACTCATTTAAGCTACGCACATTACGGAGCACGAAAATGTTTTCTTATACTGAGACAGAACTGTTATTTTACTAACATGGAAAAACGTATACGACGAGTTTTAGCGTCTTGTAAAATTTGCCAGAAAGCTAAATCAGACACCACTTCACATATTCCTCCTTTATATCCCATTGTACCTGTTAAATTAAGACATATGGCCGCAGTAGATATTTTTGGTCCGATTCCGAGAACTAACAGAGGTTTTTGCTACATCTTTGTCGCTGTTGAGCTCACTTCAAAATTTGTTACTTTCACTCCATTACGTAAAGCTACTGCTAAAACTGTTTCGAAAGCATTTGTAAAACATTTTCTATTTCATGTAGGGCATGTGATGAAAGTAATTTCTGACAATGGATCACAATTTCGTAGTAGCGTATGGACACGCATGTTACGAGCTAGAAACATTTCTCCGATCTATATATCCAAGTACCACGCTTCTTCGAACCCCTGTGAAAGATTAATGAAGGAAATTGGTAAACTGTGTAGAATATACTGCCACAAAAGACATATTGATTGGGATACACACATACTCTCATTCCAAGATGTAATTAATTCCATTCCAAATGAATCCACTATGCTATCTCCGACTGTTATACTGAAAAACGTTGAACCACCAAACAAAATTAAAGAATTTGTAAAATTCCCCAAAAGTCGTCGCCTACGACACCATGAAATAATTGACATTGCGCTGAAGAACATCAAACGTGCCGCAGAGCGCCGGAGAAGACAGCAAAAACAGGTTTGTACACGCCGCGACTTTCACGTTGGACAGAAGATATTAGTACGTACACACTATTTATCCAGCAAATTAAAAGGTAAGTGCAGTAAATTTGAACTTCTATACGCAGGTCCGTATCGGATTCGCAGCATCCCTCACCCCAATGTTGTACACGTCGAAACTTTGAGAACTAGAAAATCGAAAGGCAATCACCATATCTCAAACATTAAACCGTTTATTGGGTGAAACCACTGTATGATTCAACACACTATGATGCCATTTACTAATGCAATTATATTCACCTGACTAATTACTGATGATTATCGTATTTTTTCTTGGCAAGTGCCCGGCAAGGTAAGGTTAGCAGGTCGCTTTTCTTGTCGTTACACATCAGACCGTGCACATTTTCCACTTTTTTTGTGTATATGATTGTACTCCAGTTTTGTTTGTAAGCACTATGAAATAGTTAAGATATAACACACCAGTCGACTTCGACATTTTTTTTTTTTCCCCTATGATATCTCAACATCGTGACTGTTTTACATTTTTCCTTTTGCTGCTGCATTGTGATATTCTGTGTACATTTTTGCATCTGAACACTGTCAATGTCTTTGACATATTACGTTTTCTGTCATGTTATGCTGTATGGTTAATTATGTCACCATAAACAGTCATTATTTAGTGGGTATATGATTTAAATGCAAGACATTAATCTTTGTTCATCAATTTCAGAAAGGAATGATGATTCTAAGAAATAAATTTAACATAAATGGGAATTTCACCTACGGAATAAACGAAAGAAGATGCAATAACTTTATGAGGAAGAGTAAATGGATCAGGATTAACAAGCATTAACAAGACTATACTATACTCATCACAGAATAGCAGTCTTAACTAATTTTTTCTTTCAGAATACAAGGTGATTGATGCAGGCTGTCAGATTGAACTACACATCTTAGTTTTAGTGATGAAATATGCTAGAGATAAGGAATAGTTGTATAATGAGTAATGAAGTGATTTTTTGCAGATGATAATGAATACTGAGGAATAATGATGAAGGAAATGGTATTATGAATAATGAAGTTTTTCTTTACAGGTGATGATAATAGTGAAGTTATGATGATATGGATAATGAAGTTTTCTTTACAGATGAGGATAATGTTGAAGTTATGTATTTATGTTATGTAGTTATTTAAGTATTTGTTGCAGTTTGCTTTGACAGCAGGTGTTATATTGCATAGTAGGATGACGGAAAGTTTTGGAAAGGACAGCTATGGAACACATTTTGTACACATTTCACTACCTGTTAATTCGAAGTTCACTACTTTTCAGCATAGTGTGCGTTTCTTCTTTCAGGTCAATAATCCGTTTTTGTATTTTTTCCAGGAGAAGCTTTTCATGATACTTACTAAACCTGTTAGTTATTATACCTGTTCTAGTACTTGCATTTTTATTTTTTACCCATTTGTGTTTATCATTTATAAATGTGATCACACACACTGCCTTGTTACATAATCTTGCTACAGCTGACTCATGACGAATGACGTTACCTATCCTCATTTGCAGCAATAGGTCAAAAGCAAATAGTGTTATGCCTCACCAATTAATTATCGATCCCAACGCAATGCATTGCTAAAAGAGGTATTACCAGTCCCACATAATGTCACTAGTTTATGATAATTCTGAATAATACTGATCAACTCTGAATAGTATGTCACTTGAGTAATGACTTCCTAATGAGACAAAAAAAAAATATATATATATATATATAAAATAATGCTTTGTCACTAGCTAATAACTGCCACTGTTTATTGTAATGAGACTACTTATAATGCCCACGATTATTAATGCTATGATTGTAATTAACTGATTTTAATAATGACTTTGTAATGATCTGAATACTACTGAAGGAGAAACACTG
Organism: Schistocerca serialis cubense; assembly: GCF_023864345.2. Classification (NCBI taxonomy): domain Eukaryota; kingdom Metazoa; phylum Arthropoda; class Insecta; order Orthoptera; family Acrididae; genus Schistocerca; species Schistocerca serialis. Next base: position 81,777,200 of record NC_064649.1, on the reverse strand, counting down.
TTTATTGTAATGAGACTACTTATAATGCCCACGATTATTAATGCTATGATTGTAATTAACTGATTTTAATAATGACTTTGTAATTGTAATGAGACTACTTATAATGCCCACGATTATTAATGCTATGATTGTAATTAACTGATTTTAATAATGACTTTGTAATGATCGGAATATTACTGAATGAGGAACACTGTTTATTGTAATGAGACTACTTATAATGCCTGTGATTATTAATGCTTTCATTGTAATTAGCTGATTATTAATAATGACTTCATGATGATCTGAATAATACTGAATGAGGAACAATGTTTTATTGTAATGAGACTATTTATAATGCGCATGATCATTAATGCTATGACTGTAATTAACTGATTTTTAATAATGACTTCGTAATGATCTGAATAATACTGAATGATGAACTATGTTTTATTCTATTCAATACTTGGTGGCCACTGAGTGCCAATAATTAATGTCACTCGATGAATTGTTATTAATTATGCCATTAATTAACTCTTGTTTTCAATGTTCGTACTTTGTAATTGGAAATGAATGTGACTGTTTAATAATGCTTTGTAATTAGGAGAAGACTAATGATTCTTACTATATTAGAATGACAAATGATTAATTAACGACAAATGATTAATTAACTGTAATTAGACAAATGATTAATTAACTGTAATTAGACAAATGATTAATTAACTGTAATTAGACAAATGATTAATTAACGACAAATGATTAATCAACTGTAATTAGGAAAAGGCTAATGATTATTATTGGAATGACAAATGATTAATTAACTGTAATTAGGAGAAGGTTAATGATTCTTAATTATACTCTGTAACTGAAAAGAATGCGATTATTTCATAATACTTTGTAACCAGGAAAAGAAGGCTACTGATTCTATGTAAAACAATTAATGAACATTTTTCTGTAATACTACATACTTGGTACAGAAATGTTCAATAACTGGGCTATGAATGCCACAAACTATCAATGAAGACTGTAATTGTCAATATTATGTGACATAATGTCCTTCACCTCATGAGTTAACTACCCTGAATTACTGCAATGTCCATTTGTCCTGTTTATCCCACTGATCATGGAGCACTATATTTGGTTTTGCACTAATTCTACGTGGGTGTGCCTTGTAAGAGCGTGGTGTTGACACGACATGCTGTCCACCACCGTGAGCGATGAAGACATTATTATGGTCCCACTGTTTGGTGTACGTAATGTACTGCCAAAATGAAAACATGGAACATTACTACGACAGTTCAGTGTCTTGGCTACACTGATAAATTCTGATGGGAAAAGAACTTCAAGTTGTGTCACTTGGTGTTGTACTTCTGTGGAAAGATATGGACTTTCAGAACAGCTGTGTGCAATCTAACGTGCTACAACCATGATGCAATCCTTCCCTTTCCTATCCTAATTCTTGTCACATAATGAAAATCATTTTTTTGGTAACATCATTTCTGTTCGTAGGTTATACATTTTTTTCGATTCCTGAACTCCTGTGCGAGTACACTTATGTCACTGGTCGACATGATGTTTGCCATTATGTTTATTTGTTGTGAAAATGCTAAAGACATTTTTCAGTGCATGTGCACTTTGGACATGATTTTCTTGCCATTATGTTTATTTATTGCGAAAATGATAAAGACATTTTTCGATTTGTTCTGAAGTACAGTATATGTACACTCTTGTCTTTTATATTGTATATACATTTTTTTTATTTTCTGAACTACAGTGCATGTGCACTCATGTCACTTGTCAACATAATATTTTGCCAGTCTGTTTATTTGTTCTGAATATGCTAAAGAATTTTTTTCAGTGCCTGTGCACTTTGTTATCTGTCAAATACTTTGTATATACATTTTTCTGATTTGCTACTATGTTTTGTATTCACATTTTGTCTTTGTCTGATATATTTTGTACTTAGTGCGTGTGCACAACATTTAAATATTCTGTAAGTTGTAGAATTTTGTTAATTAAAGAAAAATTTTGCCGCGCTTGGCAAGTCCAAATGACTCACCATCGCTGCCAAATTTTTGCCCCCCCAGTGGAGGGTTATGAAACACGTATGTAACATAGCAGCGATGGCGAGGCATTGTAGCATCTGTGACCAGAGAGTATGCGCTTGACCGCGCGAGTGTTGCGAGCGGTTCTCAGTCTGTCAGTCAGTCGTTGCGAGTCTGTCAGTCAGTCGTTGCGAGTCTGTAGCTCTGTGTAGTTGCAGAGCAGTACGCTAATAGTCGTCATGCAGAGCGGTCGGTCAGTAGTAGCAGCCCAGTGCGGTTGTGTGATGTAGGCGGTCGGCAACACTGGTCAAGATGCTGAATGAGGTATACTGTTAATTAATATAATCATTAGATAATGTAAAAATTTATTTATTGTAATTATTCTCCAACAAGTGCCCCAATAATAATTTTAATTTCAAAAGCATTTTTTCAAAAAATTTTATTTTTTATTGAACTAAAGATTTCGTTGCACTTTCCAATTCATTCCACTTCTTTTAAAGAAAATTTTCAGTAAAATTACAGAAGAAAGGAATGTTATTATTTGCAATGCAGTTCCTCCAAGCCGTGCGCAAAGATAAGAGCAGAAATTGGACATCCAGTTATTCTGAGGTAAGACTTTAATTCCGATTGTTTTGCACAGGGCCAAAGACCGATATTCCGGTTTAATTGAATCATTATTATCACTGATATTTTCTTGTCACTGAATAGACTTTAATTTTTTGTGAGGAATTTATATTTGAGTCAGGTTGCGAATTTCACATTTTTGTTGCCATTGTCAGTACATTTCATTGTGGGCAGGTTACGCATAGAGCAATGTCCATTAGCATTCATAATTAAATATTGTCGTGTTTCTTTCTTTTAAATTTCATTGTGGGCAGGTTACAATATACACGATAGCTTTCACTGCTTGCAGTAAGATATTTTACCTTTTTTTAGAGTCTTGTAATTGGCATGTTGTAAAGATTCTGCTACTGATTAGGATCAGTGATGAAGTACGTACGAGCTTAAGGGTTTTACTAAAAAGTGAGAATGAAAAATAATTATCTTATTTGGAGAACCATTATAAATTTGTATCTCGCTATTTGCAACAAACTTTTATAAGCCGATGTCTACATCTACATGGATACTCTGCAAATCACATTTAAGTGCCTAGCAGAGGGTTCATCGAACCACCTTCACAATTCTCTATTATTCTAATCTCGTGTAGCGTGCGGAAAGAATGAACACCTATATCTCTCCACAGGAGCTCTGATTTCCCTTATTTTATCGTGGTGATCGTTCTTCCCTATGTAGGTCGCTGTCAACAAAATATTTTCGCATTCGGAGGAGAAAGTTGGTGATTGGAATTTCATGAGAAGATTCCGTCGCAACGAAAAACGCCTTTCTTTTAATGGTGTCCAGCCCAAATCCTGTATCATTTCTGTGAGACTCTCTCCCATATTTCGCTATTATACAAAACGTGCTGCCTTTCTTTGAACTTTTTCGTTGTACTCCGTCAGTCCTATCTGGTAAGGAGCCCACACCGCGCAGCAGTATTCTAAAGGTCTGTTACATTTTCTAAGTGTCCTGCCAATAAAACGCAGTCTTTGGTTAGCCTTCCCCACAACATTTTCTATGTGTTCCTTCCAATTTAAGTTGTTTTGTAATACCTAGGTATTTAGTTGAATTTACGGCTTTTAGATTAGATTGATTTATCGTGTAACCGAAGTTTAACGAGTTCCTTTTAGCACTCATGTGGATGACCTCACACTTTTCGTCCGAGACGTGTAACTAATGGCACCCCATACCATCACGTCGGGTGATACGCCAGTATGGCGTTCACCGCGATTTCACCAAACACGGATGCGACCATCATTCGTGCACCCAGGTTCGTCGTTCAGTACACTATCGGGGGCACTCCTGTCTATGATGCAGCGTCAAGGGTAACCGCAGCCATGGTCTCCGAGCTGATAGTCCATGCTGCTGCAAACATCGTCAAACTGTTCGTGCAGATGGTTGTTGTCTTGCAAACGTCCCCATCTGTTGACTCAGGGATCGAGACGTGGCTGCACGATCCGTTACAGCCATGCGGATAAGATGCTTGTCATCTCGACTGCTAGTGATACGAGGCCGTTGAGATCGAGCACGGCGTTCCGTATTACCCTCCTGAACCCACCGATTCCATATTCTGCTAACAGTCATTGGATCTCTACCAATGCGAGCAGCATTGTCGCGATACTATAAACCGCAATCGCGATAGACTACAATCCGACCTTTACCAAAGTCGGAAACGTGATGGTAGGCATTTCTCCTCCTTACACGAGGGATGACAACAACGTTTCACCAAGCAACGCCGGTCATCTATTGTTTGTGTATGAGAAATCGGTTGGAAACTTTCCTCATGTCAGCACGTTGTAGGTGTCGCCACCGGCGCCAACCCTGTGTGAATGCCCTGAAAAGCTAATCATTTCCATATCACAGCATCTTCTTCGTGTCGGTTAAATTTCGCGTCTGTAGCACGTCATCTTCGTTATGAAGCAATTTTAATTTCCAGTAGTGCACATACAGGGTATCCCGAAAGTTCGTAAACATTTGAATATTCAATGCTTCTAGAGCAATTGCCTGCGAAGGACAAAGATCCCGAGTTCGATCCTCGGTCCGCCACACAGTTTTAATCAGCAAGTTTTTTATCAGCGCACACTCCGCTACAGCGTGAAAATCTCATTCTGGACAGGAATGTTATTGTAACCACTCCGCCATAGGCCGTGCATTATGGACAGGTACTCGATCGTACTGAAAGATGCAATAGCCATTCCCGAATTGCTCTTCAACAGTGGGAAGCAAGACGGTGCTTCAAACATCAATGTAGGTCTGTGCTGTGACAGTGCCACGCAAAACACCGGGTGCAAGCCCTCTCCATTAAAAACACGGCCACACCATAACACCACCGCCTCTGAATTTTACTGTTGGCACTACACACGCCGGCAGATGTTCACCGGGCATTGGCCATAGCCACACCCTGACATCGGATCGCAACATTTTGTACCGTGATAGGTCACTCCGCAAAACGTTTTCCACTGTTCAATCGCCCAATGTTTACGAGGCGTCGTTTGGCATTTACCGCGTGGATCCTGGAATGTTAAGAGTGTGGAAATCTCACGTACAGACGTATGATACAATCACCTGACCACATTCGAAGTCCGTGAGTTCCGCTAGCGTCCCATTCTGCTCTCTCACGATGTCTAATGACAATCGAGGTTGCTGATATGCAGAACCTGACAGTAGGTGGCAGCACGATACAACTAATACGAAAAACGTATGTTTTTAGGGGTGTCCGGATACTTCTGAACGCATTGTGTACTAGATATTTAACGGGTGTGGCTACTTTCAGTCGTTGTTCTGCAGTCGTATAATCATACAAGAAATGAATTACCAAACAGGATCAGCTGCACTATGTGACTTCGCTGGCGATGCTGGTGTCTATGAGAAAGTACTGTCGTTGGTCAACCGTAAAGAACTACAGAAATACTTGGTCGAAACTTCCTCTTGGTGTAGCGAATAACATCTCTCTTTAAATGTGGAGAAATGTACGATAACACCTGCAACAGAGAGAATGTATCCGGATCTGGTGTCAGAGCGATGAACAACGCTCAAGAATCAGTCGAAGAAGTGTTTTGTACGCCACTTCTTTCGAGGAGGAGTTACATTTCCTTGAGATTCTTCCTCTGAATCTTTGTCCGGCATCTGCGTTTTCTATTATTTTTTTATGTGCTCATTCCACTTAAGATCGCTCTGGATAGTTTACTCCTAGATATTTTGCGGTGGTTACTGTTTCCAGGAATTTGTCATCAATAATGTGGTTGTACAGTTGGATTTAATTTCCTACGTATGCGCAATATGTTGCATTTATGTACGTTCAGGGTCAACTGCCAGAGCCTGCGCTATTATTAATTCTCTGCAGGTCGCTCTGCAAATCATAACTGTCACCTGGTTTTGTACCTTCTTATAAATACAGAATCATCTGCGAACATCCCTGAAGCTCCTGACGCATTCTAGTAGATCAAATGGTTCAAATGGCTCTCAGCACTATGGGACTTAACTGCTGGGGTCATCAGTCCCCTAGAACTTAGAACTACTTAAACCTAATTAACCTAAGGACATCACACACATCTATACCCGAGGCAGGATTGGAATCTTCGACCATAGCAGTCGCGCGGTTGCAGACTCTAGCGCCTAGAACCGCTCGGCCACTACGGCCGGCTCTAGTAGATCACTGCGTCACTGTAAGTAGTAACGGTCCCATCACACTTCCTTAGGCTACTCCCTAAATTACCTCTACATCTGTTGATTTTGTTCCGTTGAGACCGATGTGTTGATTTCTATCTGCAAGGAAGTATTGAATCCAGTCGTAATTCGGTCCGATGTTCGGTAAAGTCGTATTTATTTTCTTTTTTTCACTAAACTGCAGTGCGGGTCGGTGTCCAATGCCTTCCCGAAGTCGAGAAACACGGCTTCAAACTGAGCACTGTTCCCTACAGCGCTAAAAATCTCGTGGAGGAACAGAGAGAGCTGAGTTGCGCAATCTCTGATGGCGAAATCCATGTTGATTTTTACAGAAGAGATTTTCGTTCGCCGGAAACGTCATAACTAACCTGCAATTTTTTTTTAAGTTGGCATATCGGGAAACTGTATGTGCAGGATGGCTCTGAGCACTATGGGACTTAACTTCTGAGGTCATCAGTCCCCTAGAACTTAGAACTACTTAAACCTAACTAACCTAAGGACATCACACACATCCATGCCCGAGCCAGAATTCGAACTTGCGACGTAGCGGTCGCGCGGTTCCAGACTGTAGCGCCTAGAACCGCTCGGCCACCCCGGCCGGCCCGAGATCAGGACTTTAACAGAGACATCACGGTCAACTTCTTTTTTCTTGCTCAACAGGCGAATTGAATGGGATGATAAATCGACAATACTGGTATGTTGCACCCTCCGCCATGCACTGTTCTGTGGCTTGAGGATTGCTGCTTGCAACTGGAGAAAAAGGGTGGAGTACGTACGTTGGGAGGGGGCGGGGGATGTGAGGGACGGAGGATTGTCATGAATGAACATTACGATATCGACATCGGCGAAAGGTTATTTTTGACACATTCCAGTTCTCTTAAACTCTAGTGTGGCAGTCAGTCAGTCGAAAGGACGCGATCGGGCTGAATCTGAGTCCAGTGGCAGGGGTTATGAGAAGCGGCCGCGAAATGCTCCGCAAAATTTTCTCGCATAAATTCGCTCCGAGCTGTTCTCCAGAGTCGACTTGCCTACAGGCCGGCGCCATTTCGCTCTCAACCGATTCGTAACAAAATTCCTCGGCACACCACGCACGCACAAGACGCTCCATTCGCAAGTTATGTTATGGCACGAGTTCCTTTACGCGTGCGATGGAGAGAGATAATAGCAAGTGTGTGTGTGTGTGTGTGTGTGTGTGTGTGTGTGTGTGTGTGTGTGAGAGAGAGAGAGAGAGAGAGAGAGAGCGACATTTTCCGCTCGCTTCGTAACTTCGGCAGGCGAGACTCAAGGCCGCGCAACACAATTCCGCCAACAGCCAAGGAACCGCTTCGCACTGGACCACGAATCACACGCTAAACGCTCCGTAAACATCTGCACAAAACAGCAACAGGGACCTGGCGAATGCCCGAGTACACACCACAACAATACTCGCTGCCGGTGCCTAAGCCAGTGAATGTTTCACCACGGCGCCGCCACGTGATCCTGGGAACAGGTCACAACTACTATTAAAACCAATGCGGGTTTAACGAACTCTCTTAAACGCGAGTACACAGTAAAATTACTGTCGTAAAGAATAACCACGGCAGTCCTGACAGCTACGGTTCGAATGGATCTGAGATGGAGGAAACGCACGTACGCACGGCCTATAGAAGAGAGCAACAAAATCCACCCGTGTCAGCAATATACCAACGATGACAGTCCGACATCGCACAATATGTACTGGACACTTAGCTAAACATTTTACCGGCGAACTTACAATGTACGCGACTTTAATACTGTTACGATCATCTGTAGCGTGTCCATCTCAAATAGTAACCCAAATATGCAGAAATTGAGACATTACGTGCTTTTTGCTGTACAATACCAACAATTCAAATAGTCTTTTTCTCTACTGAAACAATCAGCATTGCGTCCACGGTAACTCTATAGTAAAGATTTTTGATATGGCTTAAGACAACATAGTTTTTAAAACGACTATTGTAATGATTGACGATTTGTAATTTTTTGTAAGTGCAGTTGAAAATAGTTCTACAGCCGACATTAACTTCTACGTGGGTATTATTAAAGGCCGTCCTGAGCAAACATACACTTTTGTCGGCGATTATGCCACCCTTAAAAATTTTTCCTAATGACCACACGGCCGTACCTGAAGTAACTTATCTAATTGACTCGTTAAATGAGCGTCCTAGACGTCTTATATACGTATGCAAACGTCTGGTGATAGTAGAGTAGTGTAATAAAGTTTTGTTACACTCGTGTTGTTCTCACTTTAAAAAAATTTGTAATAGAGCTATTTTGTCATGGGGTGAGATGAAAGCATACAATGGCTGTATGGTACGTTAAGTCTGAAACACGAGCACTGCATTTAGGACATATTTAAACCATTCAGTTGCTCCTCCTCGTAATCAGTTTTTGACGAAATGTTCACGATGAGTTGGTAACAGTACGAGAGCGTGTCGCAATAATGACACGAACTGCCGATTAACTGTGCCATGCTTCTGAATACCATGGTACCAGTGAAATCGACCACCTTTTCTTTCCGAACAATTATGTTTCTGTGTGTATAAATGACACAAAATCATACGCCTCTACGACTGCTGTCAGTAGGTATGGTAATTTTCCGTATTTTTCAATTTTGTAATTTTTTAATTATACATGTTTACGAGTTTCGGCTTAAGCCATCGTTAGAACCACTTTAAAAAGAACATCGATACAATGTACCCTGTCGAATTCATGGACACTTTATGGCACCGTTAGACAAGGAATTTTTATGAGATATAGTGCATCGACATCCTTTTAATATAATTTTGATTGATACTCCGAAAACCATATAATCTATTTTTAGCTGCACAAACAAAGTTTAAACCTATATCATGGAATAAAACTCTTGTTTATACAAGGAGACAGTAGCTTGGTGACAAGTTTCACCATCCATTCTTTGCGCTCCGTGCAAATTTTCAGAAAGAAAATTGTGGAACTTAAAAGCAACGAACAGATAAACAGTAATTCGTCTCAGTAATTTACTGTAGCCGTCTGATGAATGGTTTGTTCAAAACCGGTAATGGTGAGGAACAATAAAATTGATTTGAAAAGTCATCAATTCTGTAGTTGGTAATTGTATCACAACTCATTGTCATTTACTCTCCAAGTGCTTTCACCGTCGCACAGAACACGTTTTCACGGGTCATTTCACTTTTACTATCGGTAAAACATGTGTTTCCACTTTTAGTGAGCATGCGTTTACTGCGTTTCAAAGATTTGCACATCAAAGCGTTCCATGGTAAACGGGAGTACTTCCAAGGTCGCTCGTCAGTCTGCTCTTTCCACGTTCTTTGGAACGCTCCGAAGTTTCCTTCAGAGGCCCTACTGTAAACATCGGATCTTACTGTTTACATAATTGAGATATTAGCTCTATCCAGTTGTATGAAACACGGCGGTTCGGGAGATAATATGATGGGGAGTTAATGAACGCAACGACACGGAGCGTCGAGTTATGGATCGTAAAGCAATATAATATGCAGGCCGGTCGACACAACAAAACCTGACAATGTCGGCCAAAGCGCTAGGCGTCATACCGGTGCACTGCTTGAATTGAAACAGAACGTAAAAAGCATTTTTTGTACTGAAATAAATCTTTGATCGCCTGACAGGCGCTATAACTTCACACATAGACATGTTCGTTAGGCAACAACATCGTGTTTTTGTTTATATTGTGAACAGGCAATCGCGGAAACGGGCTACCAAATATGCGTGTAACTTACTAACTACAGTTACAGTGTAACAGCGCCGGAATGTTGCTTGGAGAACGCGGTCCGATAAAGTGATTTCTCACTGATGTTTAAGGCAATGTTTGCAGTGACAGCTCCCGCTGTCGCAACAGGCACTTAGAACGGTCGATTCGCCGTCAGTCATGGCAGCCGCCCAAGACAGTCAAAGCCGCGGGTAAACAGCCAGCAGGAACGCTGGAGAACGACTGCCCCTCTCCCATCCTGCAATACGCCCATCTACTCCGCTGCTCAGAAGACGACGAAAGCGGTGTCGGCCATCTTTGCCAGCAATTGGCTGACACACACACACACACACACACACACACACACACGCGCGCGAAATCTCCTCCAGCTAAACACAAACAAGGTGACAACCGTAGCGCAATCTCCTCTCGGGCAAGCAGAAACCGCAGATAGTTGCTAGACGCTGGCGAGGCCGTCCGAACAAGTGACTACGGCACAAGGCGGGGAGAGAGCTTGCTGGAGAAGGGCGAGGGGGAGGGGGGCAAAGGGAGGGGGAGGAAGCGAGCGACGTAGTAGGCCTAGGCGAGAGTGAGCGAGCGTTTACACTCACCTCTGTCCCGCTGCGCTCCGGTCGACCCTACTGCAAACACAGCGCACAGCAGAAGAAGCAGGGACGCCATAAATACGCAATCATCTGGACGAACGGTCGGGCGCAGTCGGGTGCGCAACGCAGGTCCGCCGCCCAGCGGCTCTCACTCGACACTGCGCGCAAGGATACACACGCGGCCATCATGCTCCCCGCCAGCCGCGCCGCACTGCTCGCGCCGTCTGCCTCCGCCGCGCGCGTTCCGCCGCTCGCCGCCAGAGCGCGCGCGAGACGCATCATGGCGGCGCTGTGTTCGTCCGGCAACAGATGAAAGCTACATTCTTCGTTTGTTGTGTTTACTGTCCACCCTCTCTGCTACGGCTGTTTATTTCTGTATATCTCAAACGCGGTAGATGTAGCTGGTAAGTTTTACATCACCATTTCAATAGCAACTATTTTGTCGTAGGCCGATACGAGCTGCTGTGACAGGTTCGTCTGCTCCGGTCATTGTTTAGGTCCATAATACCTTTGTCATAGCTTGTTTAGAGGATAATCTGCGGTACTTTTACCATATCTTTTATAAAAGTTAAAGTGTGGTCGTAGCTTTTATAAAATATTGATAAAAAATCTTCGGTAGTGTAATATTGGTGTTTGCGATTTTTGTGGCGTTTTTAAGGTCGGAAACGGAGGCGTCGTTTGACGACGAAACTTATCAGTTGCAAATTAAAAAAAGGAGTACAGTTGCACCAGTTTCTCTTTCCTTTCCGAATTTTGAAAAACATCTAGTAATGGTGCTTTTGGTTCGCGTTCGTGATTTACGTTGTGCAACGGAAAACAGTAATTGTTACTTTTAGTAGTAAAGTGATGATGAATATCGTGTTGATCAAGTTTCTAAATTGCTATTACCCGTTTCAACGACCGAATAACATCGTCTTCAAACTAACAGATCTACATCTAATTTGCTGCTATATTGAGACTACATCAGCGTATCATCCTTCTTCGTTTTATTGAGAGAACCATATGAGGAAAGGAACATGAGTATTACTTTTTAAATAAACACTTTATTTTCCGTGTACTTTCACTATCGAACTAGATTACGTTCACGTTAAGAGTCTATTGACATCTTGTTCTTTAATGTATGCGTTTTTTGTATAGCTATCACGTTGAAGAAACTGACTGCATTTTGTTGTTTACGTTAGCGGCGCAGGACAGATAATAGGTCATTAGCACCGGAATTAATCTTCGTCCAGAAATGAGCTTAAAAGTAATAAAATCTTTCGTCGTGTCCGTTCAAATAACTTGAGTACACATACACACACACACACACGGGCTCACACTCGCTAAGAAACACATCCTTAATGTTTCAGGTTTCTCCATTTGTCAAAAGAAAACTATTAATAGTAGTTTATTTCACCAGTGCATGTGGCTGGCTGACTGGCATAAAACTGTAAGAGAACTGACCGTATATTTTTAATTACTACAGAATGAAAGAGATGGTTCGGTGATGATCATAGCCATCCGTAAATGCAGTATTTGTGTCAGGTGAGGAGGCTAGCTTCTAAAATCGCCGTTTTTGATTCGTTCAGCCGTGCTCCAAGAACTAAATATGACATGTGCACGAGTATTCAAACGTTCGATAATCGTTATTTTTTCGTGGATGTACGATCCGTCTTTGCCACTAAATGAAACAGATTGTTTTTTTGCCATACTCTTTTTCCCGTTTTTTATTTATGAATCATCTTCAGTGGCCTGTAATACACGTCTGTTTTGTTGTACACAGTAAATGCATTATGTAGTAGTTACAAAATGTAATATGTTACTTTTTCTGATGTCACTCTCTTGTTTATTCGGAGTACAAACAACTTTCGCAGCACAAGTTTAGTGAGTTTGTTACAAGTATGTTAACATGTCACATTTTCTCATTGGAAATCGTAACACCAGACGATAATTTAAAACCACGAAACTTGTTATACAAAAGTTGTTTCTAAGCACAATGGGTCATGTCAGAAGGCCACAAAACAATAAAAAGAACACGCGTGATCTAGATGTGTAGTCCATGGCAGCACACCTCTTGCAAAGTTCAGCACACATTCATTCATTGTTCAGACTCAGTGCCGCCATTCTTTGCCGCGGACCCTTTGTGGTAGTTTTTCACCATGTCATCCAAAAAATCGTTTCTGCATCTAATTTCGATTCAAGGAAAGCTTAAAATTGAGTCATCTGCTGCGCTTCTGAAAAGTTTGTATAAACGACGGAAAGCCGCATCCCATTCTGAAGCACTTTTTCGGAAAACTTTTTATTTTTTGAATAAAAAAGAATAACCGATTTTGGCTAAGTAGTTCACAAACGATTGCAGGGAATTTTTACTTAATAATGAACTACAGTTTCAGATACTAAAATTCAACGATTCCCGAAAGAACAGTCACCGTTGATGACCATGCAGCTTGCTAGAAATGAAATGATAATTAAATGGATACTCTATCTGCAGTGCAAGGGATAAGTCCCTGCAGGCGCACTATCCTCTGTGCCTTCGGTGGCTCAATTGGATAGAGCGTCTGCCATGTAAGCAGGAGAGCCCGGGTTCGAGTCCAGGTCGGGGCACACATTTTCAACATGTCCCCAATGAATTACATCAACTCCTGTTTGCAGCTAGGGTGTCCATTTAATTATCATTTCATTTCTAGCAAAGCTGCATGGTCATCAACGGTAACTGTTCTTTCAGGAACAGATACTACCGTCATATATAGTTAAAATATGGCTGCCCGGCCATTGGACCTTCTTGTGTGCGAACGCACACGCTATGCCCTAAATCGTACAGGACTTGGTAGATTAATCTGCCACGAGTAATGAGTATGATGGGCAAACATCTATTAGGCGCACTACGAATGTAGTGGTGTGGGAATGTGGGTCTCACGGGGAGCGTGCAAGGGATAAGTCCCTGCAGGCGCACTGTCCTCTGTGCCCTCGGTGGTTCAAATGGATAGAGCGTCTGCCATGTAAGCAGGAGATCAAGGGTTCGAGTCCCGGTCGGGCCACACATTTTCAACATGTCCCCAATGAAGTACATCAACGCCAGTTTGCAGCTAGGATGTCCACTAAAATTCAACATAACTGTAACAGGTGTAGATGTACTAGCTAAAGCGGCATATGAAAATCTGTGACGAATCGGGATTTGAACCTGGCTTTCCCGCTTATCACGAGCGGTCGCCGTATCACTTAAGTTGTCCAAGCATGTTCCCCGGACCGAACCAAACTTCCACATATCACACACCTATCTATTTCTTCCCATAGTTTATTACTTCATTGAAGGGAAACTATTTGGTAAAAATGAAATGTATATTTTTCCTGTATTGGTCGTACTTCGAAGTTAAGTCAGTCAATGTCCATTGTTCGGCGAATTTATAGTGAATTATGAGTGCAAATTGCGATTGGTAATCTACATCTACATTTATACTCCGCAAGCCACCCAACGGTGTGTGGCGGATGGCACTTTACGTTCCACTGTCATTACCTCCCTTTTCTGTTCCAGTCGCGTATGGTTCGCGGGAAGAACGACTGTCGGAAAGCCTCCGTGCGCGCTCGACTCTCTCTAATTTTACATTCGTGATCTCCTCGGGAGGTATAAGTAGGAGGAAGCAATATATTCGATACCCCATCCAGAAACGCACCCTCTGGGTGCTACACGGCGATGCAGAGCGCCTCTCTTGCAGAGTCTTCCACTTGAGTTAGCTAAACATCTCCGTACACTATCACGCTTACCAAATAACAATGTGACGAAACGCGCCGCTCTTCTTTGGATCTTCTCTATCTCCTCTGTCAACCCGACCTGGTACGGATCCCGCACTGACGAGCAGTACTCAAGTATAGGTCGAACGAGTGTTTTGCAAGCCACCTCCTTTGTTGATGGACTACATATTCTAAGGACTCTCCCAATGAATCTCAACCTGGCACCCGCCTTACCAACAATTAATTTTATATCATCATTCCACTTCACATCGTTCCGTACGCATACTCCCAGATATTTTACAGAAGTAACTGCTACCAGCTTAGATAATATATAGTCGATTGCCTCTTGGTTCGCCATTAGGAAATCCTGTGGGTCACCTCTCATCCATTATTGAGTTTGATCTGTTTACTTCTCTCATTCCCCATTATTACCTGGAAGGTTCTATTTGACAACATATCGTGGGGTGTAAAGTTAGTTCGCCTCCACGTGGTGCACCCTGGGTAACGCTAAATGAACTAACACAACTGGCGGCAGACCGAACGAAGAAGAATCCCTGCCCCACATCACAGTGAAACAGAACGACAGACAAAGCGTGTGTCATAAACTTTCCTTTTTAAGGACTCTGTGCCTCAGTCTGTAAAAACGGAACCCTTATACACTGAATAGCCAAAGAAATTGGTACACCTGCCTAATATCGTGTAGGGCCCCCGTGAGCAAGCAGAAGTGCCGCTACACGGCGTGGCATGGCCTCGACTAATGTCTGAAGTAGTGCTGGAGGGAACTGACACCGTGAGTCGTGCAGGGCTGTCCATAAATACGTAATAGTACGAAGGGGTGGAGATCTCTTCTGAACAGCACGTTTCAGGGCATCCCAGATATGTTTAAAAAAAACTTTCAAATGTGTCCCTAAGCTTACACTCTACTTAACCTAAATTATCGTAAGGACAAACACACACACACACCCATGCCCGAGGGAGGACTCGAACCTCCGCCGGGACCAGCCGCACAGTCCATGACTGCAGCGCCTTAGACCGCTCGGCTAATACCACGCGGCGCATCCCAGATATGGTCAATAATATTCGTGTCTGGGGATTTTGGTGGCCAGCGGAAGTGTTCCTGGAGCCACTCTGTTGCAATTCTGGACGTGTGGGGTGTCACATTGACCTGCTGGAATTACCGAAGTCCGTCGGAGTGCACAATAGACATAAATGGATGAATGCTATCAGACAGGATGTTTACGTACATGTCACCTGTCAGATCCGTATCGAGACGCATCCGGGTCCCATATCACTCCAAATGCATACACCCCACACCATTACAGAGCCTCCACAAGCTTCAACAGTCCCCTGCTGACATGCAAGGTCCACGGATTCATTAGGTTGTCTCCATATCCGTACGCGTCCATCCACTCGATACAATTTGAAACGAAAATAGTCCGACCAGGCAACATGTTTCCAGGCGAGGCGCAAAGCTTGTGTTGTGCAGTCATCAAGGGTACACGTGTGGGCTTTCGGCTCCGAAAGCCCATACCGATGATGTTTCGTTGAATGGTTCTCGTGCTGACACTTGTTGATGGCCGAGCACTGAAATCTGCTGCAGTTTGCGGAAGGGTTGCACTTCCGCCACGTTGAACGATTCTCTTCAGTCGTCATTGGTCCCGTTCTTGCGGGATTTTTTTCCGGCCGGAGGTTTGATGTTTTACGGGATTCCCGATATTCGCGGTACACTCGCACGGGATATTCCCCACTTCATCGCTACCTCGGAGATGCTGTGTCCCTTCGGTCGTGCGTTAACTGTAACACCACGTTCAAACTCACTGTAGTCTTCATAACCTGTCATTGTAGGAGCACTAACCGATCTAACAACTGCGGCGGACACTTGTTCTCTTGGTCGTTGCCGACTCTAGTGCCGTATTCTGCCTCTTTACGTAGCTCTGTATTTGAATTCGCATGCCTGTACCAGCTTCTTTGGCGCTGCAGTGTATATTTTGATACTCGAAAACACACTCATCAGTAGCTATAGAGTAGTTCCCGTTGACCTGTAATCATGAAATGAAGCAAGAAGTTTCACAGTAGAAGTAAAGGCAAAAAACCCGAAAATTATTAATCTGAAATTATACAGGGTGGTCCATTGATAGTGACCGGGCCAAATATCTCACGAAATAAGCATCAAACGAAAAAACTACAAACAACGAAACTCGTCTAGCTTGAAGGGAGAAACCAGATGGCCCTATGGTTGGCCCGCTAGATAGCACTGCCATAGGTCAAAACCGGAACAGAAGAGAATCGAAGCATTTTGAGATGTGGTGCTATAGACGAATGTTGAAAATTAGATGGACTGATAAGTTAAGGAATGAGGAGGTTCTACGCAGAATCGGAGAGGAAAGGAATATGTGGAAAACACTGATAAGGAGAAGGGACAGGATGATAGGACATCTGCTAAGACATGAGGCAATGACTTCCATGGTACTAGAGGGAGCTGTAGAGGGCAAAAACTGTAGAGGAAGACAGAGATTGGAATACGTCAAGCAAATAATGAGGACGTTGGTTGCAAGTGCTACTCTGAGATGAAGAGGTTAGCACAGGAAAGGAATTCGTGGCGGCCCGCATCAAACCAGTCAGTAGACTGATGACCAAAAAAAAAAAAGGTCAAAGGGATATCAACTGCGTTTTTTTAAAATAGGAACCCCCATTTTTTATTACATATTCGTGTAGCACATAAAGAAATATGAATGTTGTAGTTGGACCACTTTTTTCGCTTGTGATAGATGGCGCTGTAATAGTCACAAACGTATAAGTACGTGGTATCACGTAACATTCCGCCAGTGCGGACGGTATTTGCTTCGTGATACGTTACCCGTGTTAAAATGGACCGTTTACCAATTGCGGGAAAGGTCGATGACGTGTTGATGTACGGCTATTGTGATCAAAATGTCCAACGAGTGTGTGTTACGTATGCTGCTCCGTATCCTGGACATCATCCAAGGGTCCGGACCGTTCTCCGGATAGTTACGTGATTTAAGGAAACGGGAAGTGTTCAGCCACATGTGAAACGTCAGCCACGACCTGCAACAAATGATGATGGCCAAGTAGGTGTTTTAGCTGCTGTCGCGGCTAATCCGCACATTAGTACCAGACAAATTGCGCGAGAATCGATAATCTCAAAAACGTCGGTGCTGAGAACGCTACATCAACATCGATTGCACCCGTACCATATTTCTATGCACCAGGAATTGCATGGCGACGACTTTCAGCGTCACCTACAGTTCTGCCACTGGGCACAATAGAAAATATGGGACGATGACAGATTTTTTGCACGTGTTCTATTTAGCGACGAAGCGTCATTCACCAACAGCGGTAACGAAAAGAGGCATAATATGCACTATTGGGCAACGGAAAATCCACGATGGCTGCGACAAGTGGAACATCAGCGACCTTGGCGGGTTAATATGGTGCGGCATTATGGGAGGAAGGATAATTGGCCCCCATTTTTTCGATGGCAATCTAAATGGTGCTGTGTATGCTGATTTCCTACGTAATGTTCTAGCGATGTTACTACAAGATGTTTCACTGCATGACAGAATGGCGATGTATTTCCAACATGATGGATGTCCGGCACATAGCTCGCGTGCGGTTGAAGCGGTATTGAATAGCATATTGCATGACAGGTGGATCGGTCGTCGAAGCACCATACCATGGGTCGCACGTTCACCGGATCTGACGTCCCCGGATTTCTTCGTGTGGGGAACTTGCAGGATATTTGCTATCGTGATCCACCGATAACGCCTGACAACATGCGTCGGCGCATTGTCAATGCATGTGCGAACATTACGGAAGGCGAACTACTCGCTGTTGAGAAGAATGTCGTTACACGTATTACCAAATGCATTCTGGTTGACGGACATCATTTTGAGCATTTATTGCATTGATGTGGTATTTACAGGTAATCACGCTGTAACAGCATGCGTTCTCAGAAATGACGAGTTCACAAAGGTTCATGTATCACATTGGAACAACCGAAATAGAATGTTCAAACGTACCAACGTTCTGTATTTTAATTTAAAAAACGTACCTGTTACCAACTGTTCGTCTAAAATTGTGAGCCATATGTCTGTGACTAGTAAAGCGCCATCCATCACAAAGCGAAAATTTGGCCCGGTCACGATCAAAGGACCACCCTGCATAACACGAATAAATATTTTTTGTTTTTTTATGTGTGTCTGTTAAGACCCACTTTTCTCCTGAATAGTCTGGCGTATCATATTCTGATTTATGTCACCAAGGTCTGTGGTCCCCTGGCGGTGTAAAAATTTTAAGCTTCTAAGGCAATGCCTTCAAAAGATTCGGTCATTTGTGTCACGTATTTTGACATTTGAAAACTCACACATCAAAACATGTGGGGTACATCCCGTTGACGTAAACTCTTGAAATTTGGCAAGAAGCAAGATTTCACAGTAAAATTAAAGTTAAAGAAACCTGAAAATTGTTAAATTGCAAGCATATCGCATAAAAATGTCTATTTGCCATTAAGAGAGAAATGACGTTCGTCATCCATCAAAAAACATAATAGATGAACATTACTGCATGCAAACATAAAATGCAATTTTGTAACCGTGTTTTAGTAAGTAAATAAAAATATTGTGTTTAACTTCTGTACTATACAAATAAACAAATTTCCCATAGTCGCTTCTTTTTGTATGTCCAGGTAAGCCTGAAGGATTTCTGTAGTGGTTTTGATACAGTTTTGAATTCCTGCGACCGATATTTTGCCAGTATCTATATCGAAAACAGGCAAAAGTCGTTGAGATTCTCGATTTCCAGGATGGGTGAAATGTCTATACAGGGTGTTACAAAAAGGTACGGCCAAACTTTCAGGAAACATTTCTTACACACAAATAAAAGATGTTATGTGGACATGTGTCCGGAAACGCTTAATTTCCATGTTAGAGCTCATTTTAGTCAGTATGTACTGTACTTCCTCGATTCACCGCCAGTTGGCCCAATTGAAGGAAGGTAATGTTGACTTCGGTGCTTGTGTTGACATGCGACTCATTGCTCTACAGTACTAGCATCAAGCACATCAGTACGTAGCATCAACAGGTTAGTGTTCATCACGAACGTGGTTTTGCAGTCAGTGCAATGTTTACAAATGCGGAGTTGGCAGATGCCCATTTGATGTATGGATCAGTACGGTGCAATAGCCGTGGCGAGGTACGTTTGTATCGAGACAGATTTCCAGAACGAAGGTGTCCCGACAGGAAGACGTTCGAAGCAACTGATCGGTGTCTTAAGGGAGCACGGAACATTCCAGCCTATGACTCGCGACTGGGGAAGACCTAGAACGACGAGGACACCTGCAATGGACGAGGCAATTCTTCGTGCAGTTGACGATAACACTAATGTCAGCGTCAGAGAAGTTGCTGCTGTACAAGGTAACGTTGACCACGTCACTGTATGGAGAGTGCTTCGGGAGAACCAGTTGTGCAGGCACTATCAGCAGCTGATTGGCCTCCACGGGTACAATTCTTCGAGTGGTTCATGCAACAATGTACGTTCTGTTGCTGTGTGTTTCCATTCCATGATTAATGTGATAAGTAATAAAATGAGCACTAACATGGAAAGTAAGCGTTCCGGACACATGTCCACATAACATCTTTTCTTTATTTGTGTGTGAGGAATGTTTCCTGAAAGTTTGGCCGTACCTTTTTGTAACACCCTGCATAAAATTAAGTTTGCAGTGAACACTCAGTGCGCGAGTCCATCTCGCACTTGGCCAGGTTTTAAATTTATAGGGATATTCGGTTTACAGAGAATGTAACACAGTTTCCCGAATGCCATCCAGCTGAGTCGTGTTCGCCAGGCGATCGCTCCTGTCAGGCAATATTTTCTAAGTTGGATTTTATGTCTCAGATAAATATATTCATTTGCTACATCCGGAGTATGGTTTTTGACAGAGACCTTACAGGAACCACACCGTGGTACAGCTCGAAAAAAATCGATTTTCGGGTTTCATCATATTTCGATAGATTAAGGTTTTATTTAAGTACTCTGAAAAGGATTTTGCTGAAAATATTTTTTTTCGAGCATTTTCGCACCACGTGTATTTATGTGCCACTCCCACTTTCCTGTCACCCACTGTCAACTATAAGCCATATGGAGATGCCGTTATTAGCAAAATAGAATGTGTAGACCATGTTCAAAAACGTTTGGGAACAAGGCTGAGAAAACTAACTGTTGATATGAGAGAAAAAAAATTAGAAGATGGAAAATTGTAGACTGGACAGGGTCGGTTAACTAAAACTGAAATAGAAAAGTTGTAGGTATACTATGGGCAGGCAATTAGGAGAAATAAAGAAAATCAGGAGGCAATGCAGAGAGATGTTTGGGCCATATTCTTCCACAAGTCCTCTACCTGATGATAAGCTATGTCATGGATTCTTTCCATCAGGAGAAAATTCGTGGCGCAAATACAATAGGGCTCAGACAACTGGAGAACTTATTCTCACCAGCATTCTCTTCCTGCTGCTGTTATTACAGAAATTAAACCTATTTTCAGACTTGGCTCATCTTGACCCTCTAAGGAAATGTCTGCATTGACAGACACAGAACCCAAATGAATGTTTCAACAGCATAATTTGGAACCGCCTTCCTAAAACTGTATTTGTAGGCATGCGTACAATGAAACTAGGAAAGCGTTGGGTACTGAAAAAGCTGGGAATTAATCCTGGTGAAGATATGATCACTGGGCTGCAACATTGAGATAAAATGGGGATAGCCGATGCAGACAGGTCTGCATCTAATATGGCGAACAAAGCAAGACAAACATCCAGGAAGGTGAAAAAGAAGCTGGAAGACCTGCTAGAGGCCAAAGAAGGGCCATCATATGCAGCAGGACAGTTTTAATTGACTGTAACAAATTTCAAAAGGTTTTTCTTTAAAGCCAATTTCCCGCAAACTAAAATTTTCAGTACAAATGTCCCGTTATATCAGAAACTGTCATAGATAAATAAATGAAATTTTCAGAGGCCCTGCATAACATAAAATGTCACCTCTGGTAGTACATTCATTAATATTCCCCCATTAGGAAGTTCACAAAAAATATTTTCTGCAGAAAAACTTAACATTTTTTGTTAATAAATTTAAAAAAGTATTTCTTAAAAACTATAAAATGGGTAAAGTAGATTTTAGTACAGTTGACTATTAGCATCATGTGACATACAGTAAAATACTAAGGTCCTGCATCAAATAGTTTTTTTCAGAAATGGGTCAAATACTTCACTAATTTAACATGGGTTAGATAGGCAGGGTGTGGTCCCCTTAATGTGGGCAGGTCTCATGAGTTTGGTCTTAATTTTGAGACCTAGAGCTCTGGAATCGTTGTTGACAGTTTGTGTCGCTGCTAAACAGGATGATACCGCAGGCAAAACAAAAATAGTTGAGACGTTTTCTATCCATGTTGAACCTTTCTATCCCCAGGAGAGACCCTTTAATACATCTTCTATAGCCAAGATGAATAACTTATGTGAGATTGTGTCTCCATGTCTGACGCCTACTTCACGGGAACCATTCCAGCCTCTAGTCATACTTTATTTTCACATTTAGAGGAAAATTTCGTATATGTAGATGATTAAAATGGTACACTACTGGCCATTAAAATTGCTACACCGAGAAGAAATGCAATTGATAAACGGGTATTCATTGGACAAATATATTGTGCTAGAACTGACATGTGATTACATTTTCACGTTATTTTGGTGCATAGATCCTGAGAAATCACTACCCAGAACAACCACCTCTGGCCGTAATAACGGCCTTGATACGCCTGGGCATTGATTCAAACAGACCTTGAATGGTGTGTACAGGTACAGCTGCCCATGTAGCTTCAACACGATACCACAGTTCATCGAGAGTAGAGACTGGCGTATTGTGACGAGCCAGTTGCTCGGCCACCATTGACCAGACGTTTTCAATTGGTGAGAGATCTGAAGAATGTGCTGGCCAGGGCAGCAGTCGAACATTTTCTGTATCCAGAAAGGCCCGTACAGGACGTGCAACATGCGGTCGTGCATTATCCTGCTGAAATGCGGGGTTTCGCAGGGATCGAATGAAGGGTAGAGCTATGGGTCGTAATACATCTGAAATGTAACGTCCACTCTTCATAGTGCCGTCAATGCGAACAAGAGGTGACCGAGACGTGTAACCAATGGCACCCCATACCATCACGCCGGGTGATACGCCAGTATGGCAATGACGAATACACGCTTTCAATGTGCGTTCACCACGATGTCGCCAAACACGAATGCGACGATCGTGATGCTGTAAACAGAACCTGGATTCATCCGAAAAAATGCCGTTTTGCCATTCGTACACCCAGGGTTCGTCGATGAGTACACCATCGCAGGCGCTCCTGTCTGTGACGCAGCGTCAAGGGTAACCACAGCCATGGTCTCCGAGCTGATAGTCCATGCTGCTGCAAACGTCGTCGAACTGTTCGTGCAGATGGTTGTAGTCTTGCAAACGTCCCCATCTGTTGACTCAGGAATCGAGACGTGGCTACACGATCCGTTACAGCCATGTCGATAAGATGCCTGTCATCTCGACTGCTAGTGATACGAGGCCGTTGGGATCCAACACGGCGTTCCGTATTTCCTTCCTGAACCCAACGATTCCATATTCTGCTAACAGTCATTGGATCTCGACCAACGCGAGCAGCAATGTCGCGATACGATAAACCGCAATCGCGATAGGCTACAATCCGACCTTTATCAAAGTCTGAAACGTGATGGTACGCATTTCTCCTCCTTACACGAGGCATCACAACAACGTTTCACCAGGCAATGCCGGTCAACTGCTGTTTGTCTATGAGAAATCGGTTGGAAACTTTCCTCATGTCAGCACGTTGTAGGTGCCACGACCGGCGCCAACCTTCTGCGAATGCTCTGAAAAGCTAATCATTTGCATATCACAGCATCTTCTTCCTGTCGGTTAAATTTCGCGTCTGTAGCACGTCATCTTCGTGGTGTACCAATTTTAATGGCCAGTAGTGTATATGTAGTCAGTGCAGGTTCAGTTCATCGCTCTCAATACTGCCCAGGTTTCGATAGTGCTGAACGTCTTCTGGTAGTCTGTAAAGGCCATATGAATTGATACTCGATGAGTTGTACAATTTTGGAACAAGTATAACTTTTCTGGAGTCTAGAAAGCTACTGTGTTGGAATCAGCACGGGTTTCGAAAAAGACGATCGTGTGAAACCCAGCTTGCGCTATTCGTACACGAGACTCAGAGGGCCATAGACACAGGTTCCCAGGTAGATGCCGTGTTTCTTGACTTCCACAAGGCGTCTGATACATTTCCCGACAGTCGTATAATGAACAAAGTAACAGCATATGGACTATCAGACCAATTGTGTGATTGGATTGAAGAGATTCTAGATAACAGAACGCAGCATGTCATTCTCAATGGAGAGAAGTATTCCGAAGTAAGATTGATTTCATGTGTGCCGCAGGGGAGTGTCGTAGGACCGCTGCTATTCACAATATATATAAATGACCTTGTGGATAACATCGGAAGTTCACTGAGGCTTTTTGCGGATGATGATGTAGTATATCGAGAGGTTGTAACAATGGAAAATTGTACTGAAATGCTGGAGGATCTGCAACAAATTGACGCATGGTGGAGGGAATGACAATTGAACCTCAGTGTAGACAGTGTAATGTGCTGCGAATACATAGAAAGAAATATTCTTTATCATTTAGCTACAATATAGCAGGTTAGCAACTGGAAGCAGTTAATTCCATAAACTATCTGGGAGTAGGCATTAGGAGTGATTTAAAATGGAATGACCATATAAAATTAATCGTCGATAAAGCAGATGCCAGACTGAGGTTCATTGGAAGAAACCTAAGGAAATGCATTCCGAAAACAAAGGAAGTAGGTTACAGTACACTTGTTCGCCCACTGCTTGAATACTGCCCACCGGTATGGGATCCGTACCAGATAGGGTTGATAGAAGATATAGAGAAGATCCAACAGAGAGCAGCGCGCTTCGTTGCAGGATCATTTAGTAATCGCGAAAGCGTTACGGAGATGATAGATAGACTCCAGTGGAAGACTCTGCAAGAGAGACGCTCAGTAGCTCGGTACGGGCTTTTGTTGAAGTTTCGAGAAAATACCTTCCCGAGGAGTCAAGCAGTATATTGCTCCTTCCCACGTACATCTCGCGAAGAGACCACGAAGATAAAATCAGAGAGATTAGAGCCCACACAGAGGCATACCGACAATCTTTCTTTCCACGAACAATACGAGACTGGAATAGAAGGGAGAACCAATAGAGGTACTCAAGGTACCCTCCGCCACACACCGTCAGGTGGCTTGCGGAGTATAGATGTAGATGTAGATTGTGCTCCATACATTTCTCTACCAGTATATGTAGTGGTTGAATATGGTCATTTGTACTGAAACCTTTTCTGAAGCCCACCTGTTCGATATACTTATAATAACCAAATATCTGACTTCGGCGTTGCGTAATGACTTCTGTTAAAAACTAACGACGGCCGAGAGAGCGGTATGCTGACCACATGCTCCTCCATATTCACATTCAGTGACGCCTAGGATCTGAGGGTGAAACGCCGGCTGGTCGGTTCCTTTGGGCTTTCAAGGCTTGTTCGGACTGAGTGTTATATTTAAAATCCTAACAGGCCTGTAATTCTCGATGTTCGTGTTGTCACCGTTTTTGAAGAGGAAAACAACTTCAGCATGTTTTCCACGACTCTTGAATTTTCCCTTCTTGAGATATTTATTTAATAGAATTATTAGTGCTTCTTCGTCTCCCCCGTAAGCATTTCGCTCGTGAGATGAAATTCTCCTGGCGTCTTTCAATTCTTGAGTTGTTTCAGAGCTATTTCCATTTAATTTTCATCGATAGATTCCAGTTCTTCCGATCCCACATTCAAAACACTTCGCGATTGATTAGGCAGGCTTTGCGCTGTCATTGATAGACAGTAGAGCTTTTGGGTAAAAGTTGCTTTATTATCAATATTGTTACTTTTGGGACGTGTCTATACAGCCATCTCAATAGTGTAATGTCAGTTATGACGATATGAATATGAGGACAGCACAACGCGCAGTCCCCGAGCAGAGAAACTCTCCGAACAAATAATATGTGAATACAACAATAACTGGTAGCCTCCAACCATATTTCTGACCTATATGCAGCTCAACAACGCATTTCGAGACAGATCTCTCATCAGGTTGTAAAAAACGTAACTATGAGGTTAAAACAGCAAGAAGTCTACCAACACAGTTGGGACATTCATAAAATAAAATAGTAACAAACACATTGGACTGTGGATCCTCGTCTTACATTAAAATCGTCGACTTCTGTCAGCATTCGCCCCATCTCACTCTTCACACTACAGCAGGCCTGGCAGAAACCGACGGTTTTAATGTAAGACAAGGACCTGTAGTCACTTGTTGACCAGTCTAGGTCGCACTTGAAGTTAGAAAAAGAAAGCCGAAGTTTTAAATTTTACGTTTAAGAAATCGTTCACGCAGGAGGATCGTACAGACGTACTGTCGTTTGAGCATCGAACAGACTGCCATATGGACGACATGGTAATAATCGTCCCTGGCGTAGAGAAACCACTGAAAGTCATCAGACCCGGATCGAATCCAAATTCGGTTTTACAGGGAGTATTCTATGCCATCGGTTCCTCACCTACACTATGTGATCAAAAGTATCCGGACACCTGGCTGAAAACGACTTACAAGTTCGTGACGCCCTCCATCGGGAATGCTGGAATTCAGCATGGTGTTGGCCCACCCTTATCCTTGATGACAGCTTCCAATCTCGCAGGCATACATTCAGTCAGGTGCTGGAAGCTTTCTTGGGGAATGGCAGCCCGTTCTTCACGGAGTGCTGCACCGAGGAGAGGTGTCGATGTCGGTCGTGAGACATGGCGAGAAGTCGGCGTTTCAAAACATCCCAAAGTTGTTCTATACGATTCAGGTCAGGACTCTGTGCAAGCCAGTCCATTACAGGGATGTTATTGTCGTGTGACCACTCCGCCATTATGAACAGGTGCTCGATTATGTTGAAAGATGCAATCGCCATCCCCGAATTGCTCTTCAGCAATGGGAAGCAAGAAGGTGTTTCAAACATAAATGTAGGCCTGCCCTGTGATAGTGCCACGCAAAACAACAAGAGGTACAAGCCCCTTCATGAAAAACATGGCCACACCATAACACCAGCGCCTCCCAATTTTACTGTTGGCACTACACACACTGGCAGATGACGTTCACCAGGCATTCACCATACCCACACCCTGCCATTAAATCGCCACATTGTGTACCGTGATCCGTCACTTCACACAACGTTTTCCACTGTTTAATCGTCCAATGTTTACGCTCCTTACACCAAGCGAGACGTCGTTTGACATTTACTGGCATGATGTGTGACTTATGAGCAGCCCCTCGACCAAGAAATCAAAGTTTTCTCACCTCCCACTTAACTGTTATAGTAATTGCAATGGATCCTGATGCATTTTGGAATTCCTGTGTGATGGTTTGGTTAGATGTCTGCCGATTACATATTACGACCCTCTTCAAGTGTCGGCGATCTCTATTAGTCAGCACGCGAGTTCGGCCTGTACACTTTTGTGCTGTACCTGACCCTTCATGTTTCCAGTTCACTATCACACTGGAAATAGTGGACCTAGGGGTGTTTAGGAGTGCGGAAATATCGCGTAGAGAGGTATGACACGAGTGGCACCCAATCACCTGACCACGTTCGAAGTCCGTGAGTTCCGCGGAGCGCTCCATTCTGCTCTCTCACGATTTCTAATGACTACTGAGGTCGCTGATATGGCAGCACAATGCATCTAATACGAAAAACGTATGTTTTTGTGGGTGTTCAAATGGCTCTGAGCACTATGGGACTTAACTGCTGTGGTCATCAGTCCCCTAGAACTTAGAACTACTTAAACCTAACTAACCTAAGGACATCACTCACCTCCATGCCCGAGGCAGGATTCGAACCTGCAACCGTAGCGGTCGCGCGGTTCCAGACTGTAGCGCCTAGAACCGCTCGGCCACCCCGGCCGGCTTTTGTGGGTGTCCCGATACTTTTGATCACATAGTGTACATTGCGTGTAAGGACCAAGAGGATGACATTTAAGAAATTAAGGGTCGTATGGAGGATATAGATAATTGTTTTTCCCTCGCTCTATTTTGCGAATAGATCAGGAAAGGAACAGACTAGTAGCGGTATGTGGCACCCTCCGCTATGCGCCGTATTATGATTTGCGGAATATGTATGTAGATGTAGACCCACAGTCAAATGTATCAAATGTATTTTTGTTCTATTTTATTTTATGAACACCGCAATTGTAATGGTAGATGGCAATGAAATCGTTTTCACTGTGGCATTGAATGTTAGTTCACCGTATATAAAGCCAATTTGTACGAAATATTTATAAATCTCTAGCGAACCCGGCAGATTTCGCAATTGCTAAATATGAACGGAATTTAGTAAATGTCATCTCCTTTCTGTCCATCCCCTTCGTCCCCCTTTCTGTGTCCATTTCCTTCCTTCATGCTCTATCTGTTCGTTCCCCTTTATCTGATCTCGAGCCTTATCTATTGTTATTGCAAATTCAGAATACGTCTTATTATTCAAATCCTAATCTGATAAACCATAAATACAACTTTTCTCTTTTGCTGAGAAAACCGACAGCAAGGAAGGAAACCAAACAATTGTTGTGTACCATGTTGTTTAAAAATATATGTAATGAGAAAGCATTGTATGGAAGATACATTCTTTCTAATGGTTTAAATGCCCTACTGTCCTATTTAAAACTGATGCGAGGACGAAAGCAAAACCACAGATATTCACAGCAGAGCAAACCGCAGCATTTTCGTTCTCGCAGCCGGTTTTAATGGGAAAGCTCTACATTGTTACTTATAAAAGCATATAGCCTATGCCCATATGATCGTTTCTTAGAGTGTCCTGTGAAAATAAGAAGTAAAGTGGTCAGGAACTTTTCTTAGAGTGTTCTGTGAAAATATGAAGTGGTCAGGAACTTTTCTTAGAGTGTTCTGTGAAAATATGAAGTGGTCAGGAACTTTTCTTGATTCTTGGTAACAACGCTTCCCATTTATATGCAAAAGGCAATGTCCTGATTGATACACTCATCATCCCCCAGCCCAAACCACTAAGGAGAGAAACTTGAAATTTTGAGAAGATGTGGATCTTATACTGTAGGCGTCGTTTAAGTATGGATTTTTCGAAATTCCCACCCTAAGGGGGTGAAATAGGGGATGAAGGAATTTTTTAAAACTGTCACTTTCAAGCCAGTTTTGAAGCTAGACCTATGAAAATTGGTATTTGGTTTCTCGGGCAGAAATAAAGAAATACATATTTCGGCATTTGTGGAAATTTAACCCTATGGGGGTGAAATACAGGGTGAAAGTTTTTTTTTAATATGTCATTATTACGGAACTACATCTAGGAACAGTGGTATTTGACTTCGCCATTACAAATAAAAAAACACGAGTTTCACTGTTTTTTCGAAACTGGGCCCTTAAGGGGGTGAAATACGGAATGAAATTTTTCATGAAAATGTTTTTTGTGGGACCATTTTTAAAGCTAAATCAACGAAGATTTAAATTCGGCTTCCCAGTTAGAAATAAAAAAGTATGCTTTTCACTATTTTTGGAAATTCAACCTCTATGGGGGTGAAACAGGGGATGAACGTTTTTATGGGAATATTTCATTGTGCAAGCATTTTTGAAACTAAATCTATGAAAATATGTACTTGGTTTCTCTGTCAGAAATAAAACATACGCATTTCACTGATTTTGGGAATTCAACCCCTAAGGGGATGAAACAGGGTCAGACTGATTCACTGATTCATCGTCGCCCAACCTAAACCAGTAAGGATAGAAACTTGAAGCTTGGAGAGAGTGTGGATCGTATACTGTAGTCATCGTTTAAGAAGGGACTGTCCGAAATTCCGCTCCTAAGGGGGTGAAATAGGGGATGACAGTATGTCTCTATTAAGGGAATTTTGAAGCTAGAACTACGAAAACTGGTATTTGGTTTCTCTGTCAGAAAATCAAAAATGTTTTTCAGCATTTTTTGGAAATTCAACCAGGAAGTGGCGACAATAGCGGGTGAGCGTGTTTTTCAAAATAAATCATTACCAAAGAACCACTAACGGTTTTTTAAAGCTACATGTATGACAATCGGTATTTGACTTCTCCGTTAGAAATAAAAAAAATACATGTTTCAGTATTTCTGGGCCGGCCGGTGTGGCCGAGCGGTTCTAGGCGCTTCAGTCTGGAAAAGCGCGCCGCTACGGTCGCAGGTTCGAATGCTGCCTCGAGACTGTATGTGTGTGATGTCCTTAGGTTAGTTAGGTTTAAGTTGTAAGTTCTAGGGGACTGATGATCTCAGATGTTAAGTCCCATAGTGCTCAGAGCCATTTGAACCATTAGTAGTCCTGGAAACTTAACCCCTAAGGGAGATGAAAATTGTGAAGAAAATATCACGTTACATTAAAAAAATTTAAAGCCAAGTTTATGAAAATTTGTATTTCACTTCTCGGTTACATATAAAGAAATTTCTGTTAGGAGGTGAAAGTTGCTGCGGAAATATCTACACAAGAACGCAAAAGGCATGATCAACAAAAACTTTGGAGTTCAGCTACCACACTCGCTTTTTGGTCGGAAGTACATTCGGAGAAGACCATGCTTATATAGTGATAATTAATGTAAAAGCTTAGAAGGTGTTGCAGTTTGTGAACAACCTGGAAATTCGATTGAATAAAAACAAAAACAAAAAAATCTCTGCAGGTCATACAGCCTACGCGACGAAACATAGAGGGTGGTACAGATGAAAGTAGCCCGTGTAAGTATAAAGAAAATGCTGTGAAGCTACAGAAACGGAGAGCTGAAGTGGATTTACTATTTATTTACAACGAAAGAGACTGTGAAAAATACATTTAAAGATGTTGAAACTGACCTGCAACTAATAAACAGCTGTGCACATCTAAGCATATTCAGATACCCCACCGTAAAGTTCGGATTTCAGTGGCGGCAACTTCACGGCTGATGTCCTTCAGTTACTGTGTTGTGTGTGGAGTTGTTTCACAGATCTTGCTCTTCAAGTGCCCCAATAGGTAAACATCCTACGTTGTTAGATCCGGCGAACGCGTGGCCGTAAATGTTTGCTGACAATTCGGTGCCCCATCTTGCCGGCAGAAACGATATTGTCTTCAGTGAGTTGAGCACAAAATGTATCAAAAATCTCCATGTATGTAGCCGGTCGGAGTGATATGGAGTCCCTGGCAGTAGGTGGCAGCACAATGCACCTAATATGAAAAACGTATGTTTTTGGGGGTGTCCGGATACTTCTGATCACATAGTGTATGTGTCGTCCAGCCCAAGGCCTGAGCTCACGGGCACTTTGTGCACTTGTTAGATATTGCTAAATAGCACCTGTAAAGTAATACGGAATAAAGTGTTTACATATCAAAACAGTTGTCTGCGGTCTAACTATTGTGAGTGGAAATAAGGGAGGACAGTGAACCCTCCCACACTACATGCTCAAAACTTAAATGTAATAATGCAGGTCCAGAGCCGTGCAAGTGAAATGCGAACATTTTTTGGTCCTCTGAGCCACATACAGCCAGCACGCGGAACAGTTTCGTTCGCGCTCGTGTTTGTTCCGGTATTTGTGAATGCATAAAAGACTGCGAGAAGATAACCACGTGTGCCTCCGACTCCTCTGGCCGGACATGGGGGTTGCACCCGTCTACCATCCTCCACAACTACAAATCCTTAATCCGTCCCATCCTCTGTTATGCCAGTCCGACTCGAATATCCGCCCCACGCCCCCCCCCCCCAAATTCTATAAGCCCCTCCAGATCCTCGAGTGCCATGCACTCCACTTCACCTTCCATATATGCCTCCCGTCCCCCCCACGCGGATCTCCTATGGACTCATTCCTTTCCCCGATCTGCTCCTATTACTCGAACATATCCGCATCCTCCAAACCTCCCGCTGCCTCGATCCCCCTCACCCCCTGGTTGCTCCTCTCCAATCCCCACCCTCTGTCCCACCTTTATTACTGTGTCCCCCCTACCCTCCATCTTTTCACCTTTCATCTCCTTTCCCAAGGTGGCTTCCGTGAACTCCCCCTCCTGGATGGTGCCCTCTGTCCCTCCATTTATTCCTCCTATCAACTCTGATCCCACCCCCCTCCTTTCCTCTGTCCTTTCCCCAGGGTCCTTCTTCCCCCCCCTTCCATCCTGTTTTCTCCCCACCTAACCTCTCTCTGCCTCCCCCCTCCCCCCCCTCCCGAGTCCTTTTGTATACTCCTCCACTGCCTTTCCCCACTCCCTGTCGTGTCTGCCCAGCACCTGCCCCCTCTTCTGGGTCCTCATCCTCCATCAGCTCCTTTCCCCCCCTCTCCGCCCCCCCCCCCCCCTTGCCTTTCCTGTCATCTGTCCAGGTACGCCCCATCTGCCCTCGGCTGCAGTATATTTGTGCCATTTTTGCAGTGCAGTGTTCCAGTGAATGTTCAGTGTTATTCGTCTTTCCAAAGTGTTGCGAATAGAAACCATGCTGTCGCTGGGTATAAATTTTATATCTCTTGCGAACAGAAACCAGACTGTCGATGTGTTCTTTTAATTGTCTGTCTATTCTTTTACCTGTCTGCTTCATATGTATTTTATTAGCATCATCAACCCTTTGTTCTATGTTTTAAGTTCCACAATTTTCCGCCATTTTACCATTTAAGTCACCGATTTTTTCGCCTGCTTTTATTATTTATTATCTTCATCTTTTTAAAACAAATTCTGTAGGCTGAAGAGCGGCGTACTAAGCTGCTGCCAGCCGCGCCCTTCGGGGGGAATCGAAACTCAATAAAGAAAATAAATAAATAACCACGTGTGAGTTGCACACATTCCGGTTTCGTCGATGAGGGCTTCCTAGTATTCTAAGCCCTGTTCGGAACTTCGATAACAACAGTCTTGGAACCAGTGATCGGGACATTTTTCGCCGACGTATAATGTCTTTCGAGCTCTATACGCGAGAAGCAGAGACACGGACAATGCCATCATCATCTGGGACGTCACCTTCTCTCGCCGAAACTTCGTGCCATCGGAGACTGCAGGCTCTGACACGCCAGCTGCCAGCGCCCGTGATGCCGCTGCTGTTCCAGTTCGTACTGTCCTGTACTGCCGCTGCAGCCTGAGAAGGTCACGTGTTAGCTTCCTGTTATCATTTGCCCATTCCCGAAATGGATTTCTGTGAGAGAAAAAAATCACTCAGACAGATAGGGGTTGCAAAGGTCGCTCTAGCAGAATGCAGATAGTGCTAACAGTGAAATACTAGAGGCAAAATTAAGCAGACTACACTTGTTCAGACTGATTTTGAGTCGTCTCAGGGTCGGCTGGAAGTTGAAGATGAAGCCGCGGATCACAGCAAGAAGAGGGAAGAATTCGAGGATTCATGGGACTTGATTGATTCGACTAGCAAGGCTTTAGTCAAGGGGGATGCTAAGCTACAGCCTATGGAATCGAATTCGACAGGCTGTGCCAGTACCTGAAAACTACCTGCTATTAATCTGCCAAATTTCGAAGGGGACTACCTTAAGTGCTCGTACAGAAATGCCTTTTTAAGTCTCATGAACAATAATTAAATTCATAATGTACAGAAATTTCATTACCTGAACTCCTCTTAGCGAGGTGAAGCAAGGAAACTTCAGACCTGTAACATCAGGAAATCTATCAATTGCTTGGGAACTTATCATGCAGAGGTATGATAATCCAAAAATAATTGCAGCCAGACACGCAAAGGTTTTGTTACCTCTGCCTACAGTCGGCCATGGCACAGCAACCGATTATAGGCAATTAATTAATCACGTGTGGAACCATTTGAAGGCCTTAGAAGCTCTGAATCTGTCGTCCCACTTCATGAAGTGATTCTTTCTGAAGCAATTTTGGCTGTTTTGCGACCCACAGGGCCGTTTTCAATCTAAGCTTGGAGGAGTCTATGAATAGCCTCCATTCAGTTGGACCATGGTTCAAATTCAAAGATTTCATCAAGGCATTAATGTCGCAGTAAACAACAAGATTATTTTTCTTCTCAAAAAAGGGAGGCAGTTCCATGTGACGTTATCTGTACTATAAGATTCTCACATCTCTTTGGAGAAGATTCCATTGCTGTAGTCGAGACCCAAGAATTTTTGCATTCTCCTTTGACAGGCCAAGGTCTCTAATGAGATCACTCAATTCCGCTTGACTCAGTCTGTGCGGTTTATCATCTATTCCCTCAGATTCAGGGTCATGGGATGTGAAAGGCTTGTTTGGTTCTTCGTGTTCCACACTGTCTTCATTTTCTACTTCAAACACACAATTTTCGGGTGGAGTAGGAACTGGTAAACTAACCGAATGCTGAACTGTTCATCTTTTCTTCATAGACAATCCTGTCTTTATAGGTGGAGTCAAGCAGAAATAGCAGTCATCTGTATGGTTTGTAGGCTCCAGCCAAATCATAGGCACAGCGAAAGCCATAGATCGTTTCTTCTTTTTCAGCCATTCTCGCAGTGTAACTGAACATGCGTTGCAATATATATGTGGAGCCCAAGACTTATCCTGGTTCCCTACTTTCATACCGAAATAATCCTGATAGGCAGTCTTTACAAGAGGCGTCACATTGCGTTTCTGTGAGGAAAATGTTATTTCACCACAAATATAACAAAAGTTATTCACCATATTTACACATTGTCGTGGCATTTTTACAAATTTTACACTAAAAAAGCTCTCACGAACCAGAAATTTTGCATTAATTTGCGTAGAAACTACACGTCATGTAATTCACAGTCACAGCAGCAGTATCTATGTTTATGACTAATTGAATAGGATTGGGGAGAAGAGAAGTTTGTGGCACAACTTGACTAGAAGAAGGGATCGGTTGGTAGGACATGTCCTGAGGCATCAAGGGATCACAAATTTAGCATTGGAGGACAGCATGGAGGGTAAAAATCGTAGAGGGAGACCAAGAAATGAATACACTAAGCAGATTCAGAAGGATGTAGGTTGCAGTAGGTACTGGGAGATGAAGGAGCTTGCACAGGATAGATTAGCATTGGGAGCTGCATCAAACCAGTCTCAGGACTGAAGACCACAACAACAACAGCAACATATCTGTACTTACATAAAGATGAAGCATCATTATTATAGTTTCGCCGCGGCGACAGTTTTTCCACTTAGTTGCACACTTATTATCACGTAGGTTGTCTACAATGGCTGTGGCATCTAAAAGACCATGGTCACTCAGCCACAGCCATTACAGACAACCAACAAATACTACACACTGTGAACAAAGGAAAGAAAATGAATCTGCTCGAACAGCTAGAAATTTATATCCACAGCTCTAACTCACCAGACCTTATTCTCAACGAACAAGTGGAGCTTGTAAACAAATCTTATCTTCACATATTTCTTGAAATATTCAAAAACGAAAACTAATTATCCTCTGATATAACAACAAAGTAATATTCTATGGAAATTCGATGTAGCAGTCATACAACAGTTCAAGTGTTATCGTGATTTGTAAAAATCATATTGCAAACACAAGCTGTAACTGTCATTGTATAATTTGTGATAGCTTTGAAAATCATTGCACTTCCTCGATCTAAGTTCTCTGACAAGAGTGTGGCTCAAAACAGTTCTAGCTGTCATTTTTTTTATTTGTAATAGCTTTTAGTAATTTCATATATATCACATCATTGTACTTCCTAGATCTAAGTTGTCCGACAAAAATGTGGATCAAAAAATTTCATAATGTGTAGCGAAAAACTTCGCAGTCTATAATAGCTTTTTAAGTTTGTATATGTGCAACGTCCTTGCACTTCTTATGGCTAAGTTCTTTGACCTGATCTACATGTTTCTGTGTGAGCAACATCTTTACACATGCTATGTCTGAGTTCTTTGACCATAGCCCACATGTTTGTATGTAAACACAGTGTATTTCACAGGTGCACATCGTAATAGTGAAATATGCAGCTAAACTTCATAAAACTGAAATATGGACGTGATAATAAGTGTGCAACTAAGTGGAAAAACTGCCACCACAGCGTAACTATAATAATGATGCTTCATCTTCATGTAAGTACAGATATATTTTCGACAAATGCTGCCTTACCACTTACAGTTGTCCCACTTGTATCGGTTTAGTCACCAGCAAATTTTCTTTCGTATTTATACAGCGGTCTCCAGCAATATAAACTTGTACATGAATATATAATCACCTGAGGATGGGCACAAGCCCGAAACCGGTCATGTGACAAATAAATAACCTTTTACCATGACTGGTAGCGGAAATTTTTCTACACTCTATGAAGGAACAGTCACGGAGTTCAACAGCATCCACTGTGGATAAAATTCACTTGTGCTACTATTGAAAATGTCACCAGTGACCTACCAGCAAGGTATATAGACATAAGAAGTTGGAATGTCCCACTTATGCTACCACTTGCTGATCCTGAGTTCAACAAGCCTGCGACAGCAGATTTAATTCTTGGTTCTGAGGTTTTATTCGAAGTTGTTTGGAAATTTGTGGTAAGGTCTTATGTGACCAAACTGCAGTGGTCATCGGTCCCTAAGCTTACACATTACTTAATCTAACTTAAACTAACACGCTAAGGACAACGCACACACACCCATGCCCGGGGGAGGACTCGAACCTCCGACGGGCCGCGCGGGCCGTGACAAGGCGCCCTAGAACACGCGGCTACCCCACGCGACGATGTTTTTGTAGGGAAAGGCTGGAGAAACCTAATCATCCGTCACTGATTGAAACTAAATTCGGCTGGATTTTGAGTGGTAGGACTCCCTCAGCTTTATGCAACGTGTCTCGTTCTACAGTGACCTTGTGCTTTGGTAGAGGTGACTATTTAAATGTCAGACTGTAAAGGTTTTGGGAGCTAGAGGAACTGTCTGCCGAGAGGACGAGTAAACTGTATAAAATATGTGAGGCTCACTTTCAGCACCACAAAGTTGAAGGTGGGAGATTTTTGGTTCGACAGCCAGTATAATCTGACTGTAAACTCTAAGGTGAATCACGAAAATAGGTCTCTCGGTGGCCGGAGCGTCTTGAGAGGATATTTAAGAGGCAACCGAACTTAAGGGGGTGGGGGAGGGATATGTTGCATTCATGAATGAGTATATTGCACTAGGACGCATGGAGGTCTTTAATTCTCAGGATATTGTTGGTCTTTACCTTCCAAATCATGCTCTCTTCAAGGAATACGGCTCCACTATTAAGTTGAGGGTATGTTTGTTGGCTTTGCTACCATTTCTAATGGTGTGTCTCTCAGTGATATCTTGATGTGTGGTCCCACCGTCCATCCAGATTTATTTTCCATTATTATAAAAGTTCGATCTTGTCAGCTGACATAACAAAATTGTATCGCCAAGTGTCCCTCCATGCTGATGATAGGAACTTCCAGAGATTTCTGTGGCGGGAATCACCGTCTGAACTGATGCAAAAATACACTCCTGGAAATGGAAAAAAGAACACATTGACACCGGTGTGTCAGACCCACCATACTTGCTCCGGACACTGCGAGAGGGCTGTACAAGCAATGATCACACGCACGGCACAGCGGACACACCAGGAACCGCGGTGTTGGCCGTCGAATGGCGCAAGCTGCGCAGCATTTGTGCACCGCCGCCGTCAGTGTCAGCCAGTTTGCCGTGGCATACGGAGCTCCATCGCAGTCTTTAACACTGGTAGCATGCCGCGACAGCGTGGACGTGAACCGTATGTGCAGTTGACGGACTTTGAGCGAGGGCGTATAGTGGGCATGCGGTAGGCCGGGTGGACGTACCGCCGAATTGCTCAACACGTGGGGCGTGAGGTCTCCACAGTACATCGATGTTGTCGCCAGTGGTCGGCGGAAGATGCACGTGCCCGTCGACCTGGGACCGGACCGCAGCGACGCACGGATGCACGCCAAGACCGTAGGATCCTACGCAGTGCCGTAGGGGACCACACCGCCACTTCCCAGCAAATTAGGGACACTGTTGCTCCTGGGGTATCGGCGAGGACCATTCGCAACCGTCTCCATGAAGCTGGGCTACGGTCCCGCACACCGTTAGGCCGTCTTCCGCTCACGCCCCAACATCGTGCAGCCCGCCTCCAGTGGTGTCGCGACAGGCGTGAATGGAGGGACGAATGGAGACGTGTCGTCTTCAGCGATGAGAGTCGCTTCTGCCTTGGTGCCAATGATGGTCGTATGCGTGTTTGGCGCCGTGCAGGTGAGCGCCACAATCAGGACTGCATACGACCGAGGCACACAGGGCCAACACCCGGCATCATGGTGTGGGGAGCGATCTCCTACACTGGCCGTACACCACTGGTGATCGTCGAGGGGACACTGAATAGTGCACGGTACATCCAAACCGTCATCGAACCCATCGTTCTACCATTCCTAGACCGGCAAGGGAACTTGCTGTTCCAACAGGACAATGCACGTCCGCATGTATCCCGTGCCACCCAACGTGCTCTAGAAGGTGTAAGTCAACTACCCTGGCCAGCAAGATCTCCGGATCTGTCCCCCATTGAGCATGTTTGGGACTGGATGAAGCGTCGTCTCACGCGGTCTGCACGTCCAGCACGAACGCTGGTCCAACTGAGGCGCCAGGTGGAAATGGCATGGCAAGCCGTTCCACAGGACTACATCCAGCATCTCTACGATCGTCTCCATGGGAGAATAGCAGCCTGCATTGCTGCGAAAGGTGGGTATACACTGTACTAGTGCCGACATTGTGCATGCTCTGTTGCCTGTGTCTATGTGCCTGTGGTTCTGTCAGTGTGATCATGTGATGTATCTGACCCCAGGAATGTGTCAATAAAGTTTCCCCTTCCTGGGGCAATGAATTCACGGTGTTCTTATTTCAATTTCCAGGAGTGTATGTATTGTCTACTTACGGAACCGCTCCTGCTGCTTTTCTTGCGACTGGATGTCTCCAACAGTTGGCCTTGGAAAATCAAGACAGGTTTCTAGTGGCATCGCTAGCTCTGGTGTCTAGCTTTTATGTGGACGACTTCTTAGGTGGTCAGCCACAGAAGCTGAAGCTCAGGAACTTCAAACCAAGCTGACTCAACTACGTGCTTGTGGGGGGATTCCGCTGATGAAATGGTGTTCCAATAGTCACAAAGTTATGGAAAAACTGCAATTGCAGGAAAGAGAAACTTCTTCGCCTTGTTATCTTACTGGTGAAGAAACCATAAAAACCTTAGGAATATTATGGCACCCTGGCTCTGACACATTCCAGTTCCATGTGGAGCTGAAGAGTCATCGGTGCTCAAAGATTACTAGGCGTAATGTTCTACATACAATAGCATCTATTTTTGACCCAGTAGGGCTCCTGGGTCCAGCAGTCATAAGCTACTCTTGCGGCACTTGGCCAACTAACCCTTGATTGGGATGAGGTTCTATCATCCAGCCTAATTGTTGAATTGAATATCCTGTACATGCAACTACCTTCCCTAAATGATATTTCGATCGGAGGGAAGCTCATTTCCTGTCCTCAATACGTTAAACTCGAAATTCGTGGTTTTTGTGATGCTTCACAGCTAGCATATGGTGCTTGTTATACATCAGATGTATTCTTTCCAACAACAAGGTTGTAGTTTCATTGGCTGCAACTAAATCTCGTGTAGCTCCTTTCAAACTAAGTCTCTTCCACAGTTGGAATTATGTGGTGCTCTGCTTCTTGCTCGACTCACTCGTAAGGTGGCCAATGCCTTAGACATCGTAAACAATACTGATATCCAACTGGGAATGGACTCCACAATAGTTCTCTGCTGGCTGCAACATTGTCGTAGCCACTGGAAAACTTTTGTTGCCAACAGATTCTCTGAAATTCAGGAACTGAGTTCAGACATGTCAAATCAGAAGACAATCCTGCTGATCACTTATCATGTGGCATTAGTCCAGCACATTTGAGGTCACTTGTGCAGTGGTGATCTGGCCCTTCATGGCTATTCAACAATGACCTCGACTACAGCACTTGTCCTTCACTTGTGGTAGAAGATGCGCCTGAAAGAAGGTGTGTGCAAGTATCTTTGGTGTCCGTTGTTAAGCTTGACGATGGATTTATGAACATGAAAATCTGTTGCATGCTGGATCACCGCTTTTGCTGAACATGTTGCGTAAGATGTTTTGGATTCCCAACAGGCGCAACACAGACAAAGGAGTTATTGGGAAATGTTTGAAGTGCTTTAGGTTCAAGTCACAGACTGCAGTTCAACTTAAGGGTCAATTACCAGCATCTAGAGCAAACCAGTCTCTTTCTTTCCAGCACTGTGGAGTGGATTACTTTCCAGCACTGTGGAGTGGATTATGCAGGCTCTGTTAACTGTGAAGCATCATGGAAGACGGAATCAGGTTACTACCAAGGCCTATGTCCGCCCCGATAGCTGAGTGATCAGTGTGACAGATTGCTGTACTACGGGCCCGGGTTCGATTACCGGCTGGGTCGGAGATTTTCTCCGCTCAGGGACTGGGTGTTGTTATCTTCATCATCTTTTCATCCCCATCCGGCGCGCAGATCGCCCAATGTGGCATCGAATGTGATAAGACCTGCACCAAGGTGGCCGGACCTGCCCTGCAAGGGGCCTCCCGGCCAATGACGCCAAACGCTCATTTCCATTTACCAAGGCCTATATTTTCTTGTCCGTTTGCATGGCAACCAAAGCCATTCA
The DNA here is from genome assembly GCF_023864345.2 of Schistocerca serialis cubense. Lineage (NCBI taxonomy): Eukaryota > Metazoa > Arthropoda > Insecta > Orthoptera > Acrididae > Schistocerca > Schistocerca serialis. The sequence goes on along the minus strand of NC_064649.1, from coordinate 81,737,096 downwards.
TCTAGAATTAGTTAGCGTCTTAGTATCCAGGTAATTTTTGGCTTCGCTCAGGAGATTCGCTGCTAGAAGAGGGAAACCTTGTCACATGTATGGTGACAAGGTACTACATTTATAGTGCACACAGTGAAACGTTTTTTCTGCGATGATGCTGCAGTTGTGATGGGGGAAGGAATGGAGTGACAGAGGTGGAGGGCAGCTTTAGCTCGTCCTTTTCTTACATGTTATAGTGCGAACAATGGATGAGGGGCGACAGGCAGATTCCATACTTCTACACTCATATAAATTAAGGATAATGCTGATACATGGTGAAACAACGCTCTGTTGGGCGGTTTGCGGGTTTAAATCACCTCGGGGTGTGACCATGCCGTGCATTTGACCTACGGTCGTCGCACGGTGGCGCTGGCAATAGTCCAAATATGCAGAGGTGTGTTGGTGCATGTCAGAGTACGGTGCAGCGAGTAAGTGTGCAGACGTTTTCAGACGTGCTAATGGTGACTGCGTGTTGAAAATGGCTCAAAGAACACATATTGATGACGTTTTGAGAGGTAGAATACTAGGGCGACTGGAGGCTGCTTGAACACAGCAGGTCATACCATGGGCCCTCCATGTGCCACACAGTGTGATCTCAAGATTATGGCAACGATTCCAGCACACAGGAAACGTGTCCAGGCGCTACAGTACGGGACGTCCACAGTGTACAACACCACAAGAAGACCGATATCTCACTATCAGTGCCCACAGACGGCCATGGAGTACTGCAGGTAGCCTCGCTCGGGACCTTACCGCAGCCACTGGAACAGTTGTCTCCAGACATACAGTCTACAGACAACTGAACAGACGTGGTTTATTCGCCTGGAGACCTGCAAGGTGTGTTCCACTGACCCCTGGTCACAAGAGAGCCTGCAAAGCCTGCTGTCAAGAACAGAGTACATGGTCATTGGAACAGTGGTCCCAGGTTATGTTCACGGACGAGTCCAGGTATAGTCTAAACAGTGATTCTGGCCGGGTTTTCATCTGGCGTGAACCAGGAACCAGATACCAACCCCTTAATGTCCTTGAGATGGACCTGTATGGAGGTCGTGGTTTGATGGTGGGGGGTGGGATATGATTGGTGCACGTACACCCCTGCATGTCTTTGACAGAGGAACTGTAACAGGTCGGGTGTATTGGGACGTCATTTTGCACCAGTATGTCCGCCTTTTTAGGGGTGCAGTGGGTCCCACCTTCCTCCTGATGGTTGATAACGCACGGCCCCACTGCGCTGCCATCGTGGAGGAGTACCTTGAAACAGAAGATATCAGGAAAATAGAGTGGACTGTCTGTTCTCTAGTCCTAAACCCCATCGAGCACGTCTGACATGCTCTCAGTTGATGTATTGCTGCACGTCTTCAAACCCCTACGACACTTCAGGAGCTCCGACAGGCACTGGTGCAAGAATGGTAAGCTATACCCCAGCAGCTGCTCGACCACCTGATCAAGAGTATGCCAACTCGTTGTGTGGCATGTGTACCTGTGCATGGTAATCATATCCCATATTGATGTCAAGCTACATGCGCAGGAAACAGTGGCGTTTTGTAGCACATGTGTTTCGGGACGGTTTTGTCAACTTATCAGCAATACCGTGGACTTACAGATCTGTGTCGTGTGTGTGCCTATGCTATTAGCGCCAGTTTTGTGTAGTGCCACGTTGTGTGGCACCACATTCTGCAATTATCCTTAATTTATGAGCATGAGTGTAGATTTCTGGAAAGCATTTGACCTGTTAACGAAGGTACAGGCATATGGAATAAGTTCACAGATATGTGAGTGGCTCGAAGACTTCTTAAGTAACAGAACCCAGTATGTTGTCCTCGACGGCGAGTGATCATCAGATACAAGGGTATCGTCAGGAGTGCCTCAGGGAAGTGTGACAGGACCGCTGTTGTTCTCTCTATATATAAATGATTTAGTGGACAGGGTGGGCTGTAGTCTGCTGTTGTTTACTGATAACGCTGTGGTGTACGGTAGGGTGTCGAAGTTGAGTGATTGTAGGATGAGACAAGACGATTTAGACAAAATTTACATCTGGTGTGATGATTGGCAGCTAGCCCTAAGTGTGGAAAAACATAAATCCGAATGAGTAGGAAGATCAAACCTGCAATGTTCGGATACAGTATTACTAGTCATGTTTGACACAGCGAAGTCATTTAAGTTGAAACGTCCCCTTAGAAAAATTTATGAATTTCTCTGCCGGTAAACCCCTTTCGTTATTTGATTTTCAAACAGCTGAGCAAAACTGAACGTACTCAGACATTTCTCTCTTTACTTATTCTGATCATCACTAAACTGACGGACAATATTTTTAGTGCAACGCAATCTGACTTTCAATAATCCCTACAAAAGAATGGCCCTGACTAACAATAACCTATACCTTTGATGAATCACTTACCTCACAAAAATCTTCGTTACTCGAACTACTGCAATACAGCGAGCGCCAATACTGACAGCTAAATAAAAGATTCTAACTACTGAAGGCACTAACTACTGATAGGTATAGTTAGCAAATGAAAGATTTTGATAGAGAACAAACAATGTATTTACCTTAATGGGTGTTAGGTTAGGTTAGGTTAGTGTTGTTTAACGTCCCGTTGACAACGAGGTCATTAGAGACGGAGCGCAAGCTCGGGTTAGGGAAGGATGGGGAAGGAAATCGGCCGTGCCCTTTCAAAGGAACCATCCCGACATTTGCCTGAACGATATAGGGAAATCACGGAAAACCTAAATCAGGACGGCTGGAGACGGGATTGAACCGTCGTCCTCCCGAATGCGAGTCCAGTGTGCTAACCACTGCGACACCTCGCTCGGTCCTTAATGGGGGTCAAAACTCATAATATATACAGGGTGTTACAAAAAGGTACGGCCAAACTTTCAGGAAACATTCCTCACACACAAATAAAGAAAAGATGTTATGTGGACATGTGTCCGGAAACGCTTACTTTCCATGTTAGAGCTCATTTTACTTTCGTCAGTATGTACTGTACTTCCTCGATTCACCGCCGGTTGGCCCAATTGAAGGAAGGTAATGTCGACTTCGGTGCTTGTGTTGACATGCGACTCATTGCTCTACAGTACTAGCATCAAGCACATCAGTACGTAGCATCAACAGGTTAGTGTTCATCACGAACGTGGTTTTGCAGTCAGTGCAATGTTTACAAATGCGGAGTTGGCAGATGCCTATTTGATGTATGGATTAGGACGGGGCAATAGCCTTGAACGAAGGTGTCCCAACAGGAAGACGTTCGAAGCAATTGATCGGCATCTTAGGGAGCACGGAACATTCCAGTCTATGACTCGCGACTGTGGAAGACCTAGAACGACGAGGACACCTGCAATGGACGAGGCAATTCTTCGTGCAGTTGACGATAACCCTAATGTCGGCGTCAGAGAAGTTGCTGCTGTACAAGGTAACGTTGACCACGTTACTGTATGGAGAGTGCTACGGGAGGACCAGTTGTTTCCGTACCATGTACAACGTGTGCAGGCACTATCAGCGGCTGATTGGCCTCCACGGGTACACTTCTGCGGATGGTTCATCCAACAATGTGTCAATCCTCATTTCAGTTTAAATGTGGCTTCATTCCAACGTGATCAAATTGTAAATTTTCACAGTCGACATGTGTGGGCTGACGAGAATCCACACGCAATTGTGCAATCACGTCTTCAACACTGATTTTCTGTGAACGTTTGGGCAGGCATTGTTGGTGATGTCTTGATTGGGCACCATGTTCTTCCACCTACGCTCAATGGAGCACGTTATCATGATTTCATACGAGATACTCTACCTGTGCTGGTAGAACATGTGCCTTTACAAGTACGACACAACATGTGGTTCATGCACGATGGAGCTCCTGCACATTTCAGTCCAAGTGTTCGTACGCTTCTCAACAACAGATTCGGCGACCGATGGATTGGTAGAGGCAGACCAATTCCATGGCCTCCACGCTCTCCTGACCTCAACCGTCTTGACTTTCATTTATGGAGGCATTTGAAAGCTCTTGTCTACACAACCCCGGTACCAAATGTAGAGACTCTTCGTGCTCGTATTGTGGACGGCTGTGATACAATACGCCATTCTCCAGGGCTGCATCAGCGCATCAGGGATTCCATGCGACGGAGGGTGGATGCATGTATCTTCGCTAACGGAGGACATTTTGAACATTTCCTGTAACAAAGTGTTTGAAGTCTCGCTGGTACGTTCTGTTGCTGTGTGTTTCCATTCCATGATTAATGTGATTTGAAGAGCAGTAATAAAGTGAGCTCTAACATGGAACGTAAGCGTACCCGGACACATGTCCACGTAACATATTTTCTTTCTTTGTGTGTAAGGAATGTTTCCTGAAAGTTTGGCCGTATCTTTTTGTAACATCCTGTATATCAGTTCATGACATCCAGTCTACAAATTTACTCTCTCTGATGGACACACGTCCAGAACATCCGCTCTCAAAACTCCGCCATCTCACTCCCCACATCCACCACTGCTGTCGGCTCACCTCCAACTGTGCAACGCTACGCGCTGTTCACATCCAACTGCCCAACACTACACTAGTGAATATTCCAACAATGCCAACCAGCCACAGACTGCACACAGCACAGTCAGTGATTTTCATACAGAGCGCTAAGTGACGTTACCGACATGAAAACCTAAACAGCCTACTTACAAAGTGTGTGGACGTAACGTTGCAAAGCGATATGAGTTGGAACGAGCATGTGAGAAGTGTGGTTGGGAAGGCGAATGGTCGACTTCATTTATTGGGAGAATTTTAGGAAAGACTAGTTCACAAGTAAAGGAGACCACATAAGGGCGCTGGTGCGACCTGTTCTTGACTGCTGCTCGAGTTTTCGGGATCCGTACCAGGCCGGATTGAAGGAAGACAGTAAAGCAATTCAGATGCGGACTGCTACATTTGTTACCTGTAGGTTTGAACAACACGTAAGTGTTACGTAGGTGCTTCGGCAACTCAAATGGGGATCCATGGAGGGAAGGCAGGCGACATTCTCTTCGAGAAACACCATTGAGAAAATGTAAGGAGCCGGCATTTGAAGCTGACTACCGAACGATTCTACTGCCACCAACATACTTTGCGCGCAAGGAGCACGAAGATACGAGAAACTAGGGCTCATACGGAGGCATATAGATACACTCCTGGAAATGGAAAAAAGAACACATTGACACCGGTGTGTCAGACCCACCATACTTGCTCCGGACACTGCGAGAGGGCTGTACAAGCAATGATCACACGCACGGCACAGCGGACACACCAGGAACCGCGGTGTTGGCCGTCGAATGGCGCTAGCTGCGCAGCATTTGTGCACCGCCGCCGTCAGTGTCAGCCAGTTTGCCGTGGCATACGGAGCTCCATCGCAGTCTTTAACACTGGTAGCATGCCGCGACAGCGTGGACGTGAACCGTATGTGCAGTTGACGGACTTTGAGCGAGGGCGTATAGTGGGCATGCGGGAGGCCGGGTGGACGTACCGCCGAATTGCTCAACACGTGGGGCGTGAGGTCTCCACAGTACATCGATGTTGTCGCCAGTGGTCGGCGGAAGGTGCACGTGCCCGTCGACCTGGGACCGGACCGCAGCGACGCACGGATGCACGCCAAGACCGTAGGATCCTACGCAGTGCCATAGGAGACCGCACCGCCACTTCCCAGCAAATTAAGGACACTGGTGCTCCTGGGGTATCGGCGAGGACCATTCGCAACCGTCTCCATGAAGCTGGGCTACGGTCCCGCACACCGTTAGGCCGTCTTCCGCTCACGCCCCAACATCGTGCAGCCCGCCTCCAGTGGTGTCGCGACAGGCGTGAATGGAGGGACGAATGGAGACGTGTCGTCTTCAGCGATGAGAGTCGCTTCTGCCTTGGTGCCAATGATTGTCGTATGCGTGTTTGGCGCCGTGCAGGTGAGCGCCACAATCAGGACTGCATACGACCGAGGCACACAGGGCCAACACCCGGCATCATGGTGTGGGGAGCGATCTCCTACACTGGCCGTACACCACTGGTGATAGTCGAGGGGACACTGAATAGTGCACGGTACATCCAAACCGTCATCGAACCCATCGTTCTACCATTCCTAGACCGGCAAGGGAACTTGCTGTTCCAACAGGACAATGCACATCCGCATGTATCCCGTGCCACCCAACGTTCTCTAGAAGGTGTAAGTCAACTACCGTGGCCAGCAAGATCTCCGGATCTGTCCCCCATTGAGCATGTTTGGGACTGGATGAAGCGTCGTCTCACGCGGTCTGCACGTCCAGCACGAACGCTGGTCCAACTGAGGCGCCAGGTGGAAATGGCATGGCAAGTCGTTCCACAGGACTACATCCAGCATCTCTACGATCGTCTCCATGGGAGAATAGCAGCCTGCATTGCTGCGAAAGGTGGATATACACTGTACTAGTGCCGACATTGTGCATGCTCTGTTGCCTGTGTCTATGTGCCTGTGGTTCTGTCAGTGTGATCATGTGATGTATCTGACCCCAGGAATGTGTCAATAAAGTTTCCCCTTCCTGGGACAATGAATTCACGGTGTTCTTATTTCAATTTCCAGGAGTGTAGTTGTTTTTGTCTCGCACTATTTGCGAGGGGAACAGGAAAGGAAATGACAATTAGTGGTACAGAGTACCCTACGCCATGTACCGTATGGTGCCTTTACGTAGATGCAGAAGTAGAAGGAGATATAGAAAGAGATTATGACGTATATCCAATTCCCATACATATTTAGCAACTGCGAATCATTGCCTGGGATTTGTCAGTATTTTGTATAAATATGGGTCAGAGGATTTGTATCAGATTTTCATATATGAACAGAATAAAGTGAACTTCTTGAGTGTGCTTTGTGTAAAACTAGAGTTTACGGGTGGTACGAGTTCAAAGAAGACTTTGTGCTCAGGGCAGCCACAGCCTGGATATACAATATGTGATCAAGAGTATCCGGACACCCCCAAAAACATATGTTTTTCATATTAGGTGCATTGTACTGCCACTTGTACTCCATATCAACAATCTCAGTAATCATTGGACATCATGAGAGACCAGAATGGGGAGCTCCGCGGAACTCAAGGACTTCGGACGTGGTCAGGTGATTGGGTGTCAGTTGTGTCATACGACTGTGCGCGAGATTTCCACACTCCTGAGCATCCCTAAGTCCACTGTTTCTGATGTGATAGTGAAGTGGAAACGTGAAGGGACACGTACAGCACAAAAACATACAGGCGGATCTCGTCTGTTGATTCACAGAGACTGCCGACAGTTGAAAATGGTCGTAATGTGTAATAGGCAGACATCCATCCAAACCATCACACAAGAATTCCAAGCTGCATCAGAATTCACTGCAAGTACTATGACAGCTGGGTGGGAGGTGAGAAAACTTTGATTTTATGGTCGAGCAGCTGCTCGTAGGCCACACATCACGCCAGTAAATGCCAAACGATCCCTTACTTGGTGTATGGAGCGTAAAAATTGGATGATTGAACAGTGGAAAAACGTTGTGTGGAGTGACGAATCAGGGTACACAATGTGGCGATCCGATGTCAGGGTGTGGGTATGGCGAATGCCCTGTGAATGTCATCTGCCAGTGTGTGTAGTGCCAACAGCAAACTTTGGAGGCGGTGGTGTTATGGTGGGGTAGTGGTTTCATGGAGGGGGCTTGCACCTCTTGTTGTTTTGCGTGATACTATCACAACACAGGCCTACATTGATGTTTTAAGCAGCTTCTTGCAATTTCGAGATGACGATTGCATATTTCAACACGATCAAGCACCTTTCCATAACGCACGATCTGTGGCGGAGTGATTACACAACAGTAACATTGCTGTAATGGACTGGCCTGCACACAGTTCTGACCTAAATCCTAAAGAACACCTTTGGGATATTTTGGAACGCCGACTTCGTGCCAGGCCTCACCGACCGACATCGATACCTTTCCCAAGTGGAGCACTCCGTGAAGAATGGGCGGCCATTTCCCAAGAAACGTACCAGCACCTACGATAATGATCGAAGCTGAAGAAGTGAATTAAAAATTGTGGTGCTGCTGGGACTCGAACCCGGGTCTTCTTGCTTGGTAGACAGAAATGCTAACCATTATACCACCAGAGCACGATAGCCAACATTGCTGCACGAACTACCCAAGTTGAGCGCCCTCCCCAAGATTACCTGTGTTACCGGACTTTCCCATTCCGTCCAATGCTGGGGTGCTATTCAAATGTCGGAGAGCCGTGGCAGTAGTGACAATGTAAGGGAAAAAAAGCAGTAGATATGAATTGAAGTTTATGTCGCGGAGGGCGCTCAACTTGCGTAGTTCGTGCAGCAATGTTGACTATTGTGCTCTGCTGGTGTTATGGTTAGCATTTCTGCGTAGCAAACAAGACGACCCGGGTTCGAGTCCCAGCCGCAGCAGAAATTTTAAATCATTTATTCTGCTTCGATCATTATCGTAGATAACGAAGGAACTTAAATGTCTCAGGGAAACATTTAATTATAAGTTCCAGCACCTGGTTGAACGTAAGTCTGCGAGAGTGTAAGCTGTCATCAAGGCTAAGGATGGGCCAACACCATATTGAATTCCAGCGTTACCGATGGAGGTATCCACGAACTTGTAAGTCATTTTCATCCAGGCGCCTGGATACTTTTGATCACACAATGTATCCTTTTGAAGATAAGATCGATTCATCTGTAAGTCCTGTACTTACAAGCACGACCACCCACTTCTGCGGCCAAAATCGCTAACGCACGACCGTGGGGGGTAAGCCGATTCAAATTCTGGTGGTGGGAAAGATGTGCATTGCCAGTGTTTGTCCGCTCAGAGGAGGAGAAGTGGTGGCGTAAAAGTCCTGATCACCAGGCTTTGCGCCAATGTCCTGGTTTAAATACCAAACCTCTCCGCTGTACTGAGGGAATGTGACACTGCTGGTGCCGGCCGATGTGGCCGAGCGGCTCTAGACGCTTCAGTCTGGAGCCGCGCGACCGCTACGGTCGTAGGTTCGACTCCTGCCTCGGGCATTGATGTGTGTGATGTCCTTAGGTTAGTTAGGTTTAAGTAGTTCTAAGTTCTAGGGGACTGATGACCTCAGAAGTTAAGTCCCATAGTGCTCAGAGTCATTTGAACACTGCTGGTGGCGACGCTTGGCGGCCCTGTTAGTGCTATTCGCGATGAGTAGGCTGTGTGCCGGCGTCGGGTTTCACACACTCCCTGCTCTTATCATCATAAAACACAAACATTACATTACACACACAATACATACTTGTAGCATTAGAAATGCAACGAAGCACGTTGTAAATAAATAAAATAACAGTATAAGCACGATATGTTGCGCAGAATTGTAGCTGCAACATCAGATGAAACGTGTACAATTTATAAACAAAAGCAAATGCTAGGCAGGAAAACGTAACTGAAATGAAAAGATACACGAGGTGAACCTGCTCACAAAAGCAAGACGTGTTCTGGTAGAGAAAAGAGAATTCGATGACCCGGCGTTCAGAGTGAACAAGTTTTTCACTGAGAAGAGAATATCAAACATGAAGTAGCCAAAATACACTACTGGCCATTAAAATTGCTACACCAAGAAGAAATGCATATGATAAACGGGTATTCATTGGACAAATATATTATATTAGAACTGACATGTGATTACATTTTCACGGCATTTGGGTGCATATATACTGAGAAATCAGTACGCAGAACAACCACCTTTGGCCGTAATAACGGCCTTGATACGCCTGGGCATTGAGTCAAACAGAGCTTGGATGGCATGAGCCAGTTGCTCGGCCACCATTGACCAGACTTTTTCAGTTGGTGAGAGATCTGGAGAATGTGCTGGCCAGGGCAGCAGTCGAACATTTTCTGTATCCAGAAAGGCCCGTACAGGACCTGCAACATGCGGTCGTGCATTATCCTGCTGAAATGTAGGGTTTCGCAGGTATCGAATAAAGGGTAGAGCCACGGGTCGTAACACATCTGAAATGTAACATCCACTGTTCGAACTGTTGTCAATGCGAACAAGAGGTTACCGAGACGTGTAACCAATGGCACCCCATACCATCACGCCGGGTGATACGCCAGTATGGCGATGACGAATACACGCTTCCAATGTGCGTTCACCGCAATGTCGGCAAACATGGATGCGTCCATCATGATGCTGTAAACAGAACCTAGATTCATACGAAAAAGTGACGTTTCGCCATTCGTGCACCCAGGGTCGTCGTGGAGTACACCATCGCAGGCGCTCATATCTGTGATGCAGCGTCAAGGGTAACCGCAGCCATGGTCTCCGAGCTGATAGTCCATGCTGCCGAAAATGTTATCGAACTGATCGTGCAGATGGTTGTTGTCTTGCAAACGTCCCCATCTGTTGACTCAGGGATCGAGACGTGGCTGCACGATCCATTACAGCGATGCTGATAAGATGCCTGTCATCTCGACTGTTAGTAATACGTGGCCGTTGGGATCCAGCATGGCGTTCCGTATTACCCTCCTGAACCCACCGATTCCATATTCTGCTAACAGTCATTGGATTTCGACCAACGCGAGCAGCAATGTCGCGATAAGATAAACTGCGATCGCGATAGGCTACAATCCGACCTTTATCAAAGTCGGAAACGTGATGGTACGCATTCCTCCTCCTTACACGAGGCATCACAACAACGTTTCACCAGGCAACGCCGGGCAACTGCTGTTTGTGTACGAGAAATCGGTCGGAAACTTTCCTGATGTCAGCAGGTTGTAGGTGTCGCCACCGTCGCCAACCTTGTGTGAATGCCCCGAAAAGGTAATCATTTGCATGTCACAGCATCTTCTGCCTGTCGGTTAAATATCGCAACTGTAGCACGTCATCTTCATGGTATAGCAATTTTAATGGCCAGTAGTGCAACATAGAACTCTCCTGTGATATTCTCTGTGATAGCTATCAAGGACGGAAGTTAAAAAGAAGAAGTTCCTGCTGGAAAACTGTCAGATATGTAAAATACTAATAAAATCCATTCACCACAGGTAATAGTATCTTGTGAGCTAGCAGTTCCCCACATACCAAAAAGTGTTCAAAACCTACCGTACCGGTATATGATCATCTATGAGATGGTGTAAAATGAAGCATCTGACGCTCATTTACCTAAAAAGAATTGAAAAAAATACTACTAAAAGCCGTAGTTATTCAATCTTAAGTTGTGGTTCGACCCCCAACATATAAAACTGTTTAAGACTTAACACGAAACTGACGCGAAGTGAAAAGAGTCTGAATATCGTGTCGTACCTAAACCAACTTATATTGCCGTTGTAAATATGGAAAAGGCATTTGATAACGTTATCTGACAAGAGATGTTCAGAGTGCTGAGGAAAAGTGGAATAAAGTACAAAGACATCTGTGTGATACTCAGTTTCTATAAGAATGAGGTGGCAGTGATTAGGAACTGTCACCAATATTAGAAAAGGGGTAAGGCGAGGATGTGTTCTCTCTCCTCTTACAATCAATGCTTACATCCAGGAAGCTATAGACCAAGTTCGAGAAACTACTGGTGTGGGGATCAAAATTAATGGGCAGAAGATAGACATGCTACGTTATGCAGATGATATTGCTATAGTCACGGAGACTAGAGGAAATCCTCAGAACAATGGAAAAAATTCCATGCAATCAGTATGGAATGAGAATAAACAAGAAAAAGACTAAAGTGATGGTATGCAATACAGGAGCAGAATATGAACCTCTGAGAATGAGAATTGGAAGAGAGGAGCTGGAAGTGATAGAGGAATTTACGTACCTGGGAAGCAAAATCACGAGAGATGGTAGAAGCCGGAAAGAAATTGCGAGCAGAATACAAAACGCCAAAATTGCATTTAATCGGAGAAGGAGCTTACTCACCAGCAACTACATCAGTCTGAAAATAAGGAAACATATCACGAAATCACGAAAGGTTTCGTTTGGAGTGTGGCCCTACGCGGATGTGAAACTTGGACAATTGAAAGAGAAGAGGGAAGACGGCTAGAGGCATGGAGATGTGGTGCTATAGAAGGATGAAGAAGATCAGCTGAAGAGACAAGAGGTACAGGAAACCAGATCTCTGTGGAGGCTCATCCAAACAAGAAGAGACAAACTTGTATGGCACATCCTACGACACAACAACATCATTGGAAAAATAGCAGAAGGAGCTATTGAGGGAAGGAATCTGCGGGGGCAACCAAGGATATCATACATACAACAGATCATGAATGACGTTGGATGTAACACATACGAGTAAATGAAGAGGAAGGCAGACAGAAGAGAGGAATGGCGCTCTGCTGCAAAGCAACCTCAGGGTTGAACAATAAAAGAAAAGAAGACGTAAACAGCTCAATCGGGAGAAAGCAATACACTGCGAAGCCAGATGGCACTTACCCACCGCAAGCGCGCTCACTGGATGTGCGCTAAGAGGCGGCGTGTCAAGAGGGAACTGTGGAAGCGGCATACGGGAATAGCGACTTGGAGGAAAGGTTCGTGCGGAACGCAAATGCTCATCCACGGGTAACGGTGGCTGGGCTGATGGGAAAGCTGGGGTGATCCCTTTCACTTCAAGTCATTTTCGTGCTAAGCCTTAAAATGGTTTCATATTGGATTTTTTTTTTTGGGGGGGGGGGGGGGTGGGAAGAACCGCAACTTACGATCGAATAACCGGGTTTTTACCAGTTCGTTTTTCCGTCCTTTTTAGGTAAACGAAAGACAGTGAGCTACACAATTTTACATAATCCCATATACGGTCAGTTCTTGATCACTTTTTCGATATAATGGAGACCCGTCGGATCACCAAATACTATTAGTCATGGGGCGTGGAATTAATTGGTGTTTTACCTACCTGACAGTTTATTAGGGATTTCTTCTTTTCAGCTTTCGTTCTTTCCAGGTATCATGGGAGCGTTCTGTGCTATTTTATGCTATTAAGTTTGACGTCCGCTTTTTAGCGAAAAATAATTGTTGGCTATGAACGCTGTATCATCCCATTCTCTTGTTTCGGTCGGACCATGACTTGAATTTGTGAGTTTGTTTGTCCCGTATATCTATTTTGTAAAAAAAAAAAAAAAAAAGCCCTCTTGCTGCATGTATTTTATTCTCCCAGACGCGTTTCGCTTTGCACTTTAAGGCATCTATACTGATGCAGTTATGATACACTTTTGATTTGATATGTATTATTCGTAGATTGTAAAACAGTTCACTTCTCGCTTTTTATGTAAATAAATGAGTTCTTCGCGTTTTTAGTTGGCATCTGCGTTCCCTGTCGTCTGGTTACATGGTGGAGTTGGCACTAACATTCTATTTACGAAAAATAAGCATGTTTTTATGTTGTTCTTCCCAATTTTAATTTTGTGTGCCCTTATTGTTGTGATGCACTATGAATCTTCTGTCGCTGGTATACACATTTGATCGAAAACTGTGACCTCAAGACCTAACTACTTTTAGTTCACTTTGTATTTAATCCTTTGATTTGAGAAAGAGAGATTATACACTTGCAAGGATTTTTGTTGTTGTTGTTGTTGTTGTTGTTGAACTGTAGAATTTTGAATATGAAAGTAATAGCTATAAGAGAATGGTTGAAATTTTTTGTGTTCAGTTGATTTGGGTTTTGGTTTAAATGTTTTATGGAGATGTTCATGGACAAATAAATGGAAAGAGGTGATATTATTATGATAATAGTCCTCTGTTGCATTGTTACTGTATTATTTTATCTATTTATGTAAACAATATGTTGTTTGACATAAGTACTTGGATCATTCAACAGGGTTTTCTTTTCTGCTTTGGTTTTCCATATGTGGTAATTTTCTTACAGGGTTAGGAGGTGTTTGTTTATTGTTGAATATAATTATTTTCATGTCTTCTTCTCTATTGGTTGGTTTGTGATTGTGTTCACTTAGACATTCTGCAAATGTGGAGTGATTTGTCCCATACTTCCAGGCTCATGTGTGTTCTTTGAATTTGATATAAGTGTTATGCTGTTTGTCCTATGTTTCTGCCATCACAAGTGTTACACTATAATTGACATATATCTGCTTTCTGGTATATATCTCTGTTTTTGCCAGCTTTTGGGGTCTGTCTTTTGATAGAATTATCCATTGTGAATGCTATGTTTATTCCCTGTCTTTTTAAAATGGTGATTTTGTCCGTGAGATGTGTTCGTACGTCATTGTGTGCCATCTTGTGTCACTCTGAGCCATCTCTTATATTTTCCTGGTTATTCTGTGTAGTTTTTATGCTACTGAGTGTTTGTGATTGTGCTTGGTTCTGTTGTGATGTTGTCAATGGTTTTGTGCTTTCTCCTTTTATTTTACTTTTAATTTTCTTGTTTAGCTTTGTGACTATGTTACTATTGTAGTCATTGTTTTGGGCTATGCTTTATTTTGGCTTCTTTTTTGTATTTGTCTTTGTTGAGTGGGACTATGTTGACTTTGTGGAGCATGTGTCAAAGTGCTGCTTGCCTTTGTGAGTGCTTTGAGGATTGGGGGATGATAATGTCAGTTGCTGTGGGTTTTCAGCAGATTTCAAACATGTGCTTTTTGATAATTATATCCAGAAAGTTAATTTGGTTATTCTGTTCTCTTTCCATTGTGAATTTTATATTTTTATGTACCTTGTTGAGGTTAGTATATAATTTCTCAATTTTTGTTTGTGATTCATCTTCTATGCAGAGGATGACATCAATATACATGAACAATATAGTGTGTTGTATTCTTTTGCTACTATTTTTGTGAAAATGATCTATTCAATGTGGTTTATAAAAATTTTGATAAGGCTCCTGATGTTAGGGACCCTACTGGTAATCCATCTTTTTGTAAATAAAACTCTTTATTGAACTGGAAGTAATTCTGTTTTGTTATGAGCTTTATTAATGTGAGTACTTCCTTAATCTGTCCATCAGGGAGTTGACTGCGTGTTTTCAGTTTCTTGTCTATGATCTCTATTGTTTCTGGTACTGGGATGTTGTAATACATAGTTTTTATATAAAATGAGAGGAATGTTACTGTGTCTGGGCTTTTATATGTATTTTATTTGTTTATGAGCTGTGTAGTTTTTTAAAGGGCCTGTCTTCTTGTGCTTTGAAATTTTTAGACAGTAATTTTAGCAAGTATCCTGCTAGCTTGTAAGTGGGAGATTTTCTGAATTCCAGTATTGGTCTTGCTGGAAGGTTTGGTTTGTGGAACTTTGGTTGGCTTCGGAGGACAGGTGCAGTGGGATTAATCTGTGTCAGCTTTCTTTTGTCGTGTTATCCAGTGTGGGAATGTTTTTTACTTTTGTCTGAAATCTATTTATTAGGATTGATTTTAATTTTGTAATGTTATTTTGTGAGATGAATTCTTGTGTTTTTTGAATGTACTGTTCTTTGTTTATCAGTACTGCTGTGTTTCCCTTGTCTGCTTTTGAAATGATGACATCTTAATTTGGAAGTTTTTTCCTAAGTGTTTTGAATGCTAAAGATTCTGGGTTTGTGTGTTTTTTGTGTTGTGTTTTCATATTGGATATTATATTATGGATTTCTTTTTTGCTACTAGTTATGTAGTTAATAGATTGTTAGCACTGATGTTTTCTCTCCTGTCTTCCCTTGTCAATATACTTTCTGCTTCTATACTTAGATGTTTTATTTAGTTTTCATCTATTTCTGAATTTACATTGTATTTTAATCCTTTTTTCTACAGTTGTTTTTCTTTACTGTGTATTTGTGTGTCTCTAAGGTTTACTAATCTTGGGTAGAATTTATGTGTGTGTGTGTTTGTGTTGATTGTGTGTAGAGTCATTGTGTTGTGATTGGAGTTTTTTTGAGTTGACTAATTTTTGTTCTATGAACTGTTTCTGTTCTTTGTACAACAGTTTTTGTGTGACTTTCGACGTTGTTGACCACATGGGAGAAAATTGCCATATCATTAATAATGTTTGCAAGTTACAGATGGGTCTTATATAACTCGTAATTTAGCTGTTGTTTTGTAGAGAATAGGGATTTGATTTCGAATTTTAACCACATTTTATGAGCGACACGAATTGCTTTATGAGTGCTGGATGAACTATTTTTTATCTTTACATTGTTATATATAGGTACAAGATCATTATTTTGTATATGGTGTTGAATTTTATGTGTTGTGTAACTTTATGAACGTTCTGAATTTGTGGTATAGACGACAGGAAAATGCCTGGCATGGCATGAATAACGAGCTGGTTTGCGCGGCCATCCTCCCCAGTAACCGCAGAAATATTTATTTTGTAAATAGAAAACGCCTTCTCTTGTTGCACTGTTTGAAAAGTGGGAAGAAAAATCTTCGAAACACAAAACCATGCTTATGTTTCGTAAATTGAACGGTAGTGTGGCCTCCAGCACTTGACCAGACGAGAGGGACGCAGATGCCAAATAAAAACGCGAAGAACTGTAAATAACTACTGATCTCCATAAAAAGCGAGAAGTGAACTGTTTTGCAATCTATGAATAATACATATCAAAACAAAAGTGTATCGTAACTGTGTCATTGTGGATCCCACTGATAACGCCGTAAGTGAAGAAGGCGAAACGCGCCTGGGGGAATAAAGTAAAGTGCAGCAAGAGAAGACGTTTTTTATTTATAAAATAAATATTTCTGTACTTGTTGCGGAGAATGGCCACGCAACCAAACTTGTTATCCCGCATATCTTTTCATTTTAGGTACGTTTCCCTACCTTATATGAGTTTTTGTCTATTAATTGTGTACATTGTGCCTGGTGATGTAGCTTAAATGCTGCGAAGCTAGTCGTGCCTATAAATAAAGGACTTACAAATTGTGGTGTGCGTACTGAAAGACCTTCGGTACTCACACCATCAGATTATTTGACTTGTAGCTCTAAACGAAGTAGGTGAGTGTCAGCAATATGTCTCGTGGTCTTATTGTGGCGTGTTTATCTTCTGCCGTTAGGTCAGACGATAGAAATGCCGCTTCCACGCTTAGAGTAGCAGATTGACGGTGACCAACTTTAAACAGAACTTGATTAATTTTCACACACATTTATTAAAATAATAACAATCATAAACCTTACTTAACTTGATTCTGGATGCTATTTACAACTGACAATCTGAAGTTCCTTTGGTCTTGGTATGTTAATCTTATTCTCACATATCTCTGATACTTGACAAAGTGTCTATACATTTCTCTTCATGGCTACGTACAGGAATATGATAATCTTATTAGGCACAGACTGAAACTTGACTATAGACTAATGCAGACTGGTGCAGACAAATGCAGACTTACTAATCGGAGGTCTGTACACTCGTTATAATACCTCGCGTGTTCGGGTATCACTGCGCGAGTGTGATCCGCGAGGAGAGAAGGTTCTACGTTAGCAGCAATCTCATTGGCTGCGTTACATATTAATATGCGGATCAGCGGAAGCAGATTTGGTCCGTCTCTAAGACAGCGCCATCTCGTAGTGCGGAGGCGGACGAGCGCTGCGCCTGCGCTGTTGTGCTTAGCGGGGCGCGCTCTAGTGGGAAAGTTGTGTACGCGCTGGCTACGCGGAACTATGTACACAACACAAATGAAGCGGTCTCATCTTCAAAAAGTTCAAAGAAGGTCGTGAAGACGTTGAGCATCACGAACGTGCCGGGCGTCCCAGCATATCGTCAGCTGACGAAATCGTGGAAAAAGTGAGACAAATAATCATGAACGATCACCGAAGCACAGTCGGGGATTTCACTGATATTGTCGAAGTTTCTGTTGGCTCACACTGTAACAATACGAGTCAAGATAGATGCAACGGAACTTGAATAGCGTATTTGCCTCTATTGGTTATGGTAGACAGATCGACCTTTCGGTCCTGTCTGTATATTTTTATATAATATTGCATGAATAAAGGCTGGGCGAGTGTAAAGCTATCGTTAAAAACGCACGCCACGCGATTTGATAGTATTTGGTCGGTCATAATAATGATAACATGCTTTTGAATACAATTACAATATAACGGCGATACCTATTTAGTGTTATTGGAAATAATACGTAGTAAATTAATGAGTAAGGTAGCCGATCCTATAAGAAGAGGTAAAATTGGGCATATTGAGGTGTTTTGCTTTATATCGACGAAGCCGATGATACGGCGTCATTTTTTCGTTTACTCTTGGAAATAAACAAGTAAGGAAGTGCTAATTGTGCGTTGTGAAAAAATATAGGGTCGAGTTTTAAATAACTACGGTATACGATCAGAGTAACAAAAGGACATATAGTTACACGAAATGGCGGATAGCGAAGTGTGGTCATTAAATTGAGTACACCTACAGGGCGGTCAATTCCGGGATAAATCTATACGCATCTCACGAGGGACGGGGAATGGAGACCGTTTTTTTTTTTTTTTTTTTTATCGCGGAGAGCTGGCCCCAATTTATGAAAAGGAGAGAAACGTTAACTTTTACGCGAACTCTTAATAATAGCAGACCGGAGAGAAAAGTGTGGAATTATCTTACGCCTAACAAACATTCGTGGAGGGCGGTGGCTACACTAGAAGAGTCAATAACAAAACTCTGTATCATCATCATTGACTGTTGGTGTCGAGCAACCAAAACTGTTCATCAAAGGGTTTCGATGGAACTTGGGAGCTAGGGTGAGGCACTCGCATATACTCCACATCAGAGTGTGAATGAATGGTGAATTCGAAATAAAACTGTAAACAAAATTACGTTAAATAAAACAGAAGAAACAAGACAGTTTGGTCGTATCTGTTATTATTCCATAAACTGTAACATTTCGTATCGTTGTACGAAGCCTTTGTAGACGATCTTTATGACTATTTGCTTCGAAGGGATCTCGTTACGAGTTAAGTTTTGGGGACCTGGTCAAGAGGGGGTAGTTCGTAGAATCTAACTACTGCAGCTATTCTGGAATCAGGTGCTACCGTGACCGTTGTGTGTTGTCAATGACTTAAGGTTACCATATCTCATGCTCTAAGATCGACGCGCCTTTCCACTTGGTATAACGGTGCCTCACGGCAACAACGACAACGCCGACGACGAAGGAAGATACGGTAGAACACCGTGAGACTTTTTCGGCTGTTCTATTCATGGAACTTGTGACAGTAAAAATTTCTTCCAAATTGTTGAACTTACGATCAAGAACAGTGCCGAATGCAAAGTGCTCAGGAACTGCTAGATGAAGTCGGCAGGAATGTGGAAACACTGACAAGTGTCGTGACAGGTACAGAAGCGCAGGTTTACATATATGACTCGAAACTAAGGTTGAGTAGTCCCAGTGGAAGCATGGTCTCCAAGTAGCGGAACAAAACCATTTCCAGTCAATGATCGGTTCAGTTGTACCAGAGGAATCAGCCCATTCCATATATCTACATCTCTACATCTACGTCCATACTCCGCAAGCCACCTGACGGTGTGTGGTGGAGGGTACCTTGAGTATCTCTGTCGGTTCTCCCTTCTATTCCAGTCTCGTATTGTTCGTGGAAATAAGGATTGTCGGGCTTTAATCTCTCTGATTTTATCCTCATGGTCTCTTCGCGAGATATACGTAGGAGGGAGGAATATACTGCTTGACTCCTCGGTGAAGGAATGTTCTCGAAACTTCAACGAAAGCTCGTACCGAGCTACTGAGCGTCTCTCTTGCAGAGTCTTCCACTGGAGTTTACCAATCATCTCCGTAACGCTTTCGCGATTACTAAATGATCCTGTAACGAAGCGCGCTGCTCTGCGTTGGATCTTCTCTATCTCTTCTATCAAATCTATCAACCCTATCTGGTACGGATCCAACACTGCTGAGCAGTATTCAAGCAGTGGACGAACAAGTGTACTGTAACCTACTTCCTTTCTTTTCGGATTGCATTTCCTTAGGATTCTTCCAGTGAATCTCAGTCTGGCATCTGCTTTACCGACGATCAATTTTATCTGATCATTCCATTTTAAATCACTCCTAATGCCTACTCCCAGACAATTTATGTAATTAACTGCTTCCAGTTTTGACTAGAAGAAGGGATCGGTTGGTAGGACATGTTCTGAGGCATCAAGGGATCACCAATTTAGTACTGGAGGGCAACGTGGAGGGTAAAAATCGTAGAGGGAGACCAAGAGATGTATACACTACGCAGATTCAGAAGGATGTAGGCTGCAGTAGGTACTGGGAGATGAAGAGGCTTGCACAGGATAGAGTAGCATGGAGAGCTGCATCAAACCAGTCTCAGGACTAAAAACCACAACAACAACAGTTGCTGACCTGCTATACTGTAGCTAAATAATAAGGGATCTTTCTTTCTATGTATTCGCAGCACATTATACTTGTCTACATTGAGGTTCAATTGCCACTCCCTGCACCATGCGTCAATTCGCTACAGATCCTCCTGCATTTCAGTACAATTTTCCATTGTTACAACCTCTCTATATATCACAGCATCATCCGCAAAAAACCTCAGTGAGCTTCCGATGTCATCCAGAAGGTCATTTATATATATTGTGAATAGCAACGGTCCTACGACACTCCCCCGCGGCATACCTGAAATCACTCTTACTTCGGAAGACTTCTCTCCATTGAGAATGACATGCTGCGTTCTGTTATCTAGGGACTCTTCAATCCAATCACACAATTGGCCTGATAGTCCATATGCTCTTACTTTGTTCATTAAACGACTGTGGGGAACTGTATCGAACGCCTTGCGGAAGTCAAGAAACACGGCATCTACCTGTGAACCCGTGTGTATGGCCCTCTGAGTCTCGTGGACGAATAGCGCGAGCTGGGTTTCACACGATCGTCTTTTTCGAAACCCATGCTGATATAAACACAGCCCACACCATTATGGAGCCACCACCAGCTTGCACTGTGCCCAGTCTAGTTAACAACTTGGATCCATGGCTTCGTGGGGTCTGCACCACACTCGGAACCCTACCATCAGCTCTCCGCAACTGAAATCGGGACTCATCTGACCAGGCCACATTTTTCTAGTCGTCTATGGTCGAACCGATATGGTCACGAGCCCAGGAAAGGCGCTACAGGCGATGTTGCGCTGTCAGCAAAGGCACTCGCGTCGGTCGTCGCTCTGTCCTAACGGATACGTTCGTCGTACGTCCCACTGAACCGTGGTTTATTTTCAAAGAATATTCTTAAGAATTTATTTTATTTACTAGCGATTCATCAAGAACATTAACACATTTAAACACACTATGTGAGCGTGGAAGTAGTTGCCAGGGAGTAACTGATGAAACCATAACCAAATTCCTTTTAACAAATGGGAATTTTATTCACTTTAATAGTGCCTAAAAGCATTTTTAAAAAGAAACAGATTTAAAATTATTATCAGAAAGCACCCTCAAAATTATCAAAGTTACAATTTATTCAGAGACAGAAAGAAACAAGTGTGTGTGTGTGTGTGTGTGTGTGTGTGTGTGGTTTGAGGTTCTCGGGCGCTAAACAGCGTGGTCATCAGCGCCCAAACGCTTAGAAACAGGAACACATACGGTGAAGGCACGAAGACGGACAGCGAACAAGGAGAACGGCTAAAAGACACAGACTTGACGCAGTTACAAATCCTCACATACAGAGGCAAAACAAGAGATGACGAAACGCACTAAAAAAGGAAAGGAAACACAAGGAAAAGAGAACAGAAATCGAAGTGAAACAAGTAGGTAATCGTGATTGGCGGACCTCTTACCTAAAACCTGGGTGAGCCAGTCACCCAGCAGCACATTAAAATCCTTTCCCTAAAATCCGAGGCAACAAACTGGTCAGGACACAAAACCGTAAGACCTTAACCACAGTCGTTGCGTCGTCTTGCAAAATAGAGGGCAAATCCGGTGGCAAGGAAACCACCGCCCTCTGGTCAGAGAATAAAAGACAGTCAAGTGAAATGTGGCGGACAGTAATCTGGACGCCACAAGCACTGCAGATTGGGGGGTCTCCCGCCGGAGTAAAAAACCGTGCGCTAAGGGACTGTGCCCGATGCGGAGGCGAGTGAGGAGAACCTCATCCCGCCTGCATGACTGGTAGGACGTACGCCATGGCCGCGTGGTGGCCTTCACCAGACGCAGCTTATTTTCACAACTTTTGACTGTATGAGCTTTCGGTCAGAGAACCTTGCCGCTCCCTTTTGACACGGCCGTAGTTACGACCGCCCACAACAACCTCTGAAAGACTACACTTGTGCAAATCCGCAACACACCAGATAACTTTAAACTAAGAGTTTTAACAATTTACACAAGCACACAAACTATGCACCCCCTCGTAGGAGGGAAGGAAATCGTACCAAACACTAACAATTAAAATATTAACCTTGCCACCGAAGGTGAAACTTGATTTTGACTTCTAAGAAAGTCTTACAATGAGAGGGTGGCAACATAATATACTAGAATGATCATTTAAATAAAAGCCCATGAAATGCAATCTTATATAAAATTCTACAAGGTTGGCCAAACAATAGTTAAGATGCTCTATAGTACACAGATACCGCCTCTCAAGATCATAGGCAATAATATCAAAGTTTCCAAACATCAAAACATTTTTCAGGTATTAGGCCGTTACACTCCAAGCAATAAATTCGTTAACACACCAAATCCGACAAACGTGACAGAGGCAGCTACTAACGTACGGTAGATTGATAGATTACCGAACAACCCGAACCGCAGGTTGCTCTAACCCGCCCCTACTCCACAAGGGAAAAACGGACCACCCAATTCATAAACAACCACCTTCCCGCGGGTGGGCAAACGTAGATGAATGGTGGGACGACCCGAAAGCAAAACGGCTGGTGACCTCAGGAAGAAAACATGTAGAATTTAACAAGAGTAAATCAAACAAGATATCACCAATCGCTTCTAATAAACTGCGATTTCTGGAGAAGACCAGGCGCAACACCCCCAAATCGCTCTCCCGAACCGTCCGCTGCCAGCCGCTTCAACGGACGCAGGAAGGCGCGCCGATGCCCCGTCTCACGGCGTCGCAGCTCGCACCGGGCAGACCGATGTGCGTTGACTCCTATTGCTCTCGTGCCGACCGCGAAGTCACTGCCCCTCGCTATACGCCGCGGCCCACTGGACTTAAACGTGGCGACCTCACATGCGCTGACGCTCAAGGCGGACAAGTCATCTTGTGTCTCAGTGCGCGACCGACCAACCGATCGATCCAACCACCCATGACCATTGCCTGAGCAAACTCGAGCAGACTGGCGGCCTAACGTGCAGACTCAGATGCAGGAACTAAGCCCCGACTGGGCGACCACTCACTGATTTCTCTTACTGGCGGAGTGGAAAGACTCTCATTTTGCCAGCTTTAAAGTTTGATCCGAACGACAGACATACTAGCACTCCCAACGACAGACAGACACTAACGGCGAACCTCAAGGCAGTACACAATTAAAATCACACCTCTTGATGCACAGGAGAAACAGCACTAAACACAACACTGATGTGGCACACTGACGATGATCAAAACAGAGGGCCTGCCAGGCGCAAGGAGATAAGGGAGACCTGAAGAAGGTATGGAGGGGAAGAGATGGGGGAGATGAGCGGGGGGCGCGCTGAAGAGGGCCAGGTAGGGAGGGATGTGGGAAGGAAAGAGGCAAGTTGGGGTGCAGGGTCTCAGGGGAGGGGGGGAAAGGAGGAAAATCCGCTGTGGGAGAAGGAGGGAAGAGGAAAAAGGGGGCCCTGGGGAGGGGGGGGGGAACAAGGCCAGGTTATAGTTGGAAGGAAGGGTAGATGTCAAGGCGAATTTCGTTATCCGGGAGGGGGACACGTGGGAAATTGCCCTGATGAAGGAGATGGAGGGTGTGGAGGTGGAGAGAGGGAGGTATACAGCGATAGAGGCGCGGCAATGGGTGGGGGGTGGAGAGGAAGGAGGAAACCAGAGGGTGGGGGGGATCAAGCCTGCAGAGAATGTAAAGGATGCGGAGATGTTGGAGGAACAGGAGGAGGTGGGGGAAGGGGATCAGTTCATACAGGAGCCGTGTGGGGGAAAGAAGGCGGATATGGAAGGCAAGGTGGAGTGCTAGCGTTCAAGGATTTGGAGGGCATTGTAAAAGCGGGTGGGGGCGGAGATCCAGGCAATGCTGGCATAACAGAGGATAGGACAGATGAGGGATTTGTAGGTGTGGAGGATGGTAGAAGGATGCAATCCCCATGTCCGGCCAGACAGGAGTTTCAGAAGGCGGAAGCGGGAATGGGCTTTCTGCTGGACGGTCTGGAGATGAGGGGTCCAGGTAAGGTGTCGGACGAGGGTGAGGCTAAGGTATTTCAGGGTGGGGGTGAGCTGGATGGGACGACCATAAAGGGTGAGATAGAGCCCAACTGGCGAGCTCATAACGCCCCTTAAATGCACGTGAACAGGCAACCTTTCCACTTTCACACCAGAGGGAGACACCAAAGCTGCGATTGCCACAGCGGCGCCACCACCAGAAACGGAGGGCGACTGCTTCGCACTTCGCGGTGCGGCGCGCTCTTCAAAACAGCAATTTTTACCACGGCTCACCCACATTGACTTCTGCGGTTACTGTACTTGGTGTTCCTTGTTGTTAGCACTGTCAGCTCAACATAAACAAAGCTGCTCTCCATCGTTAAGCGAAGGCTATCGGCCACTGTGGTGCCTGTGGTGTGAGATAATGTCTGAAATTTGGTATTATCGCTCTAGAGAACCCACTCCATCCCATGTAAACACAGCCCAGACCATTATCGAGTCACCACCAGCCTGCACAGAGCCTTGTTGACAACTTGGGTCCACGAATTCGTCGGGTCTGCACCACACTCTAAACTTACCTACTGAAATCAGGACTAATGTGACCAGGACACGATTTTGCTGACGTCTAGGGTCCAAACGATATGGTCACGAGTCCAGAAGAGGCGCTGTAAGCGACGTCGTGCTTATAGCAAAGGCACTCGTGTAAGTCGTCTGTCGCTACAGCTCATTAACGCCAAATTTGTCGCACTGTCCTAACGGATTCGTTCGTGGTACGTCTCACCTTGATTTCTGCGGTTATTTCACGCAGTGTTATTTGTCTGTTAGCACTGAAAACTCTGCCGGCCGGTGTGACCGAGTGGTTCTAGGCGCTTCAGTCTGGAACCGCGCGACCGTTACGGTCGCAGGTTCGAATCCTGCCTCAGGCATGGATGCGTGTGATGCGTTCTCAACTGCATTCACAGAAATTGTTCATCATAGTTATGTGATTACGAAATGTCATACATAATACCACTTAGTATTGTCTTTCACAATTTTTAAGAACAAAAGTGAGACTTATTGTTTTTTTAAATAAAAAAGTTACATGAATCGACAATATAAAAATAAAAGTTAAATGACTTGACAATATAAAAAAATAAAAGTGAAATGAATTGACAGTATAAAAATAAAAATTAAATGAACTGACAATATAATACCTAAATCCACATCACTAATGAGGTTCACTTGCGTTTTAATAAATCAAATGCTACTTATAAATTCACTAAAATGAATAGGATTATGCCTTGTGCAAGTATAGGTCAATAGGTCAGGGCAGCATAGGGTTCACATGTTATTTACACACACACATGCACACCTGTTGTCTATACTACAAACTAACTACCCATAAACATGTATTACTCAAAATTCTACTTCAATCCACTACTAGTTAATCCAACAAGCTACTTCAATGCTACTTCAACACAGTGTTTATACCACTACAACATTGTTCTAATTCGTCCTCTTCTTGACGCTCGCGGCACATGTCTTGTCACATGATAAATATGGAGAAACTTTCCTTAAACATACACAGTAAAAAGAACAACGGTTATTTGCACGACAAAACATTTATACCGGTTGACACACCTGATAAGATACTCGCAATTATACATTTATCATACTCATAAATTCACACATAAAACAGTAAGACAATTTCATCTAAAATTACGTTATCACAAGAATTAATCACACAGATGACTCTGACAAGGGTAAATATTTTCCTCATACAGGTTATACTACATTTTCTTACCCATTTCGTTCCATCTTTAAGTTACCTTTCGCTTCCAAATCAGTTATTTCGCCTGTGGTGGTCATTCTGGATTCATTTCTCATGAATGGCAAAATTGTGGTCACCTCTATTCTGTAAAACAGTTTCATCTTAACATATTGAACTTACAACAGACACAAAAGATCCGAATCCTCCTGTAGTTTAAATGACAAATGTTTTGCTACATCCTTATTACCTTAAACCAAGCTTTCCTTCGGTCCCATAATCAAAATTATCTAATCTTCCTCTACCTTCAAGAGGGAAATATCCTCAGTACAAATCATATAGGCTGCAGTGCATCACGCACCAGCGAAAACAGTAAGCTGTAATGCTCACAGCATCAGCATCTAGAACAAGTATTAACGCAGAATAATTTTTCAGGCTTTGGCTCAACATCAATCAAGACTACGGAAAGGATCCATATTTCTGTTCCATTCTCCATTTGCTGAAAAACTGCTCGTATTTGACTACCACAATAATATTTTAGGGCCACGTAAATTACACAAACCACAATTCTTCTTTCACCTTGAAGGGAATCAATATACTGACGAAATCCACAGGCAGCACTTTACATACTCAGCTATAAAGAACAAAAAAGACATATATCATCAATATTAACATATCATCGCATATTGGGAAGCCAGTGGTTAAACAATCGTATTATCGCATCCTGTTTTCAAGATTCTAAACTTACTCATTCCTTTCCAGAGTTCTCCTATCTTAAAATATTCATACAGCATGCATACTATAGTAAGAGATCCTCATTTATACTGACAGATATAGAATAGTAATAGATAGATAGTAGCACTGAAAGCATAAAATCGGAAACAAGGCTACTAACAGCTGGGAACCTGGGTTTGCCAGACCCATAATACCCACAGATCAGATATTCCTCTGAGTTTTGCATTAATTCAACACAGATCTTGCTTCTCTCAGGAGCGACTATTTTCAATTTACACATAAAAACATAAACACCATTTCACTCGTTCACAACGAAACCTTTTATCTTCACATTTGAACCAACCTAAATCCTAATTGCACAAGGAAAGAAAAAAAATTAAAAACATCACTTAAATCAATCACATAGAGACATCTTTATCATTAATTTTACGAACATATTATTCAAAATGCATATGTCACAAATGTAAACCAATCAATTCATTTTCCTCACCGTCCTCTCTACTTCTCACTGTCCTTTCTACTCATTTGCCACGTCGCTCATTTGTTCCGATTGGGCGCCTTCTGCGCTGATCGTTTGTCATTGCCGGTTTTGTTCATTTCCATTTGCTGGATTATGTCTTGGGTTAGCCGGCCGAATTTCAACATCGTGAGGTGCTCCGCCTACAGTCCTATTCCCACCGTATTCATCGTAGTATCGATTCTGGTTGCCGTATCTGTAGCGTTCACGATCTTGTCCACGTTCTCGATCATTTCCGTTGTTCCACCTGTGTTCGCGACTGTTACCCCAGTTTCTATACGGCCGGTCACGATTATTGTTCCGTTCGCGTCGCGACGACCAGTCACGCCGTTGATTAGTACTACGGCCACGACTGCGATCGCGCTGCTGTGCCCCGTAATAACTTTGTGCCTGATTAGGCGGGCATCCTGCTGTATTATATTCCAACTCTTGGAGAGGTATCTTAAACGTTTCCACGTCCTCTTTGCATCATCCTGCAAGAATGACGTGGCGCAAGTGCATCGGCAATTTGGTGATGCATATCCTAATTAGTTCCGCAGGCCCGTATGGGTCGTATAGAAATTGATTTGCCTGCAGCATGTGGTCGAATAGGCGTGCTGGGCTGCCGAAACCAGACTGGTTCAAATTTGGCAGCATAATTATGCCATGCTTGACCCTATCTTGTGCCGCTTCCGACCAATAGGCGGACAGAAAGGCTTGTCGAAACTCCCGAGTGGAGTTACAGTGACACGCTGCCGACCTCATGCGAATCGCCGGTTCGCCTTCCAAATAGCCACATGTATATTCTATCTTATATGAACTTGCCCAGTCGGGGGGAAGACAGAACTCAAATTGCTCGAGCCATGCTCGTGGATGTATTCCTTTTTGCTAATTTCGAAATATCTCAAACTTTCTCACCATAAGGAAAAGTTTGAAATCAAATTCCCGCATTTCCTCCCGGCGAGGCCCTTGAATGTTTCTATTTTTCTCATGTCTGCCCCTCAAAATACATTCTTCCCTGTCCTCAAAATCTCCCTCGTGGCTGGAGTCCCTCTCTGCACTGTTCGTACAGCTATTTTTAGTGCTATTGGTGAGTTCGGAATCACACTCCATGCGGCTTTCCAGATGCGCCACGCCTTCTTGTAATTCGCCTGTTACAGCTTTGTGTCGCCTATTCACTTCGAACTGTCCCTTCAGAAATTTAAAAAGCGAACGCACTTCTTCGGTCTCTGCAACCGCTACCGGTGTAGTATAGTTATCGCTATCCGTCACCTTCATCGTGCCTACGATGTCCACTAATGCCGCAATCTTATCATGTATTTGTCTGTTGTCCTCCGCCCCAGTCTGCTTCAGTTGTTCTACTTGCTGTTCAGAGTGCGTGAATCGCTTGACTGTTGTCTGCTACTGTGTTGCTAATGGATGCGGGACAATGCGTTTCCGCCTCCTGGACCACGGAAAGTACCTGCTGGTGTTCTCTTTGGCATTCTTCTCTCAGCGCTTGGAAATTCCTAAATAGCTGTTCCGCGCTCTCTTTCGATTCCGCATTGTGACTCCGCTTGCCCTGTTCTAAGGCTTGCAGACGATCATCGATTTGTTCAAATGTATGGCCTAATTCTTTCATAACATCACTTTTTATTTCACTTGCCAGATTGTTTATTCTTTGTGAGATATCATCGGACACTCTCTGCATCGACTTGTCGACTTTATTTGTTTGCTGGATTAGTTTTTCGTCTATTTGTTCGCCTAGCTCTCGGATCGATTTTTCGGATGATTCATTTTGTTCTCGGAACGATTTTTCTGATTTCTCTGCGTTTTCTTTATTTTGTTGCAATAAGGCTTTCATGAGTTCTGCCAAATCAATTTGGTTAGTTGGAGACAAATTAATTTCTGGCTCTGATGTGAGCCCGTTCGTCCTGTTTTGCATTTCCTCTGAAGTATTCCCCTGTGCATTTTCGGAACCGTCTGACGCGTTAATATTCGAAATCAAATTACCCCCTTGGTCCATGTTGCTTAAGTTGTTGGACCGCCTACTTTTAGCTTGGTTACGTGTCTGCATTAGTTCAATTTATACCCAGTACGCAACACACTAATCAGAATAAACGCATCCCCCAAAAATTATGACAGTCACACGAAAGGTACCCAACCTAGTACGCACTTTTTCACACACAAAACAAATTTATATCTTTGATCGAAGTCAGTGCAATTTACAAGCGAGGAAAAAAACACATACATATAAAACAAACAAATATAGAAAACAAAACAAGACAAACAACACAACGCCGCTCAACAACACCGTGATTCTTTTGAAAGTCTGTTTAGAAACAACGCAGAAGTTGTTTGAGCGCTGTAGGGAAAAAAACTTAAGATTATACAACGCTCGCAATCTAACGTTTCAGAGATTCCAGAGTCTAGCGGAATCACAGAACAGGGTCGCCATGTGTAACGTTGTTGCATTAATTTGTTGTGAAAGCGGTGCTGATAGACAATAAAAGCGGGTTAAAAGCTGTGAGCTGTCTGGGGAAGTTAACCTTGCATTACTGCGCAACTGTTTCACCAGGTATCCAGTCTAGCTTACCAAATTCCCAACCAGACTAACATTAATTATAATCTTTTAATAGTCATACGACTATCAGTGATATATATATATAAAGAGAATTTAAAAAGAGAATTAAATAAATCAGTTTATATTTCGAAATTTATTTTAACATTGATCATTGAAATTTCAGCATCTTAAACTTGATTAGTTAACCCAGTTCTAAGCAAAGAAGGGAAAGCAGAAAGGTGGAAGGAGTATATAGAGGGTTTATACAAGGGCGATGTACTTGAGGACAATATTATGGAAATGGAAGAGGATGTAGATGAAGATGAAATGGGAGATATGATACTGTGGGAAGAGTTTGACAGAGCACTGAAAGACCTGAGTCGAAACAAGGCCCCCGGAGTAGACAATATTCCATTAGAACTACTGATGGCCGTGGGAGAGCCAGTCCTGACAAAACTCTACCATCTGGTGAGCAAGATGTATGAAACAGGCGAAATACCCTCAGACTTCAAGAAGAATATAATAATTCCAATCCCAAAGAAAGCAGGTGTTGACAGATGTGAAAATTACCGAACTATCAGCTTAATAAGTCACAGCTGCAAAATACTAACACGAATTCTTTACAGACGAATGGAAAAACTAGTAGAAGCCAACCTCGGGGAAGATCAGTTTGGATTCCGTAGAAACACTGGAACACGTGAGGCAATACTGACCTTACGACTTATCTTAGAAGAAAGATTAAGGAAAGGCAAACCTACGTTTCTAGCATTTGTAGACTTAGAGAAAGCTTTTGACAATGTTGACTGGAATACTCTCTTTAAAATTCTAAAGGTGGCAGGGGTAAAATACAGGGAGCGAAAAGCTATTTACAATTTGTACAGAAACCAGATGGCAGTTATAAGAGTCGAGGGACATGAAAGGGAAGCAGTGGTTGGGAAGGGAGTAAGACAGGGTTGTAGCCTCTCCCCGATGTTGTTCAATCTGTATATTGAGCAAGCAGGCATGGATGCGTGTGATGTCCTTTGGTTAGTTAGGTTTAAGTAGTTCTACGTTCTAGGGAACTGATGACCTCAGATGTTAAGTCTTATAGTGCTCAGAGCCATTTGAACCATTTTTTTAACTGAAAACTCTCGGTCATTACGTGAAGGCCGTTGGCTTCTGCGCTGTCCGTGGTGAGAGGAAATGGCCGAAACATGGTATTCTCGCACACTCTTTGACACTGTGAATCTCTGAATATTGAATCCTGTAACGATTTCGTTTGCATGAAGAAATGCGAGAAAACGACCGGATATATGCAAAAATAATTTATAGCTCTTGGAGCACGGTAATGAAGTAGCTCACACTTCTTTGTTTGGTCGTGAATTTTTGGCCAGAAACAATACTGTAATGAATCCCCGACACCCTTTTCGCCTGACTTTTATTTCCCAAAAATAAAGCAAGCATTAAAGGGGGTCGTTTTACAGTTATAGATGAGATTAAAATCTTATCACAGAGAGAGTTAAAAGCTATCACAAACATAGGGTTCCAGAAGTGTTTCTGGGACTGGAGAAAGCTTTAAGTGTACAATATCGAATGGCCATTACTTTGAAGGGCATAGCATTGGGGTGGTCGAATTAAATTAAATTCTTTCCGAAAATCGAAAGTTACCGTTATGTTTTGAACACTCTTCATAGTTTTAGAAGGTCCCAACACTTGAGCTGGACGTCTTATTGACCTAGAAATTTCATGATTTGTCTTTATTCTTCTAGCACAGGAAATGATAGTTTTGAATGACCTGAAAGGACCTACCGTCCGATTAAAATTACTTGATAGCTGTCATTTCACGCGTTGCGCGTCGGAACCGTTCGCCATTGCCAAACTACCACTTCCAATGTCTTGGCCCTCTTTTTTCTTGATGTGTTGGGATCCCGACTCCTGCGTCTGGCCCTTTTATTTCGTATTTCATCACACACAATAACCACACTAAAAACACCACACACACACACACACACACACACACACAAATATATATATATATATATATATATATATATATATATATATATATATATATATATACACTCCTGGAAATTGAAATAAGAACACCGTGAATTCATTGTCCCAGGAAGAGGAAACTTTATTGACACATTCCTGGGGTCAGATACATCACATGATCACACTGACAGAATCACAGGCACATAGATACAGGCAACAGAGCATGCACAATGTCGGCACTAGTACAGTGTATATCCACCTTTCGCAGCAATGCAGGCTGCTATTCTCCCATGGAGACGATCGTAGAGATGCTGGGTGTAGTCCTGTGGAACGGCTTGCCATGCCATTTCCACCTGGCGCCTCAGTTGGACCAGCGTTCGTGGTGGACGTGCAGACCGCGTGAGACGACGCTTCATCCAGTCCCAAACATGCTCAATGGGGGACAGATCCGGAGATCTTGCTGGCCAGGGTAGTTGACTTACACCTTCTAGAGCACGTTGGGTGGCACGGGATACATGCGGACGTGCATTGTCCTGTTGGAACAGCAAGTTCCCTTGCCGGTCTAGGAATGGTAGAACGATGGGTTCGATGACGGTTTGGATGTACCGTGCACTATTCAGTGTCCCCTCGACGATCACCAGTGGTGTACGGCCAGTGTAGGAGATCGCTCCCCACACCATGATGCCGGGTGTTGGCCCTGTGTGCCTCGGTCGTATGCAGTCCTGATTGTGGCGCTCACCTGCACGGCGCCAAACACGCATACGACCATCATTGGCACCAAGGCAGAAGCGACTCTCATCGCTGAAGACGACACGTCTCCATTCGTCCCTCCATTCACGCCTGTCGCGACACCACTGGAGGCGGGCTGCACGATGTTGGGGCGTGAGCGGAAGACGGACTAACGGTGTGCGGGACCGTAGCCCAGCTTCATGGAGACGGTTGCGAATGGTCCTCGCCGATACCCCAGGAGCAACAGTGTCCCTAATTTGCTGGGAAGTGGCGGTGCGGTCCCCTACGGCACTGCGTAGGATCCTACGGTCTTGGCGTACATCCGTGCGTCGCTGCGGTCCGGTCCCAGGTCGACGGGCACGTGCACCTTCCGCCGACCACTGGCGACAACATCGATGTACTGTGGAGACCTCACGCCCCACGTGTTGAGCAATTCGGCGGTACGTCCACCCGGCCTCCCGCATGCCCACTATACGCCCTCGCTCAAAGTCCATCAACTGCACATACGGTTCACGTCCACGCTGTCGCGGCATGCTACCAGTGTTAAAGACTGCGATGGAGCTCCGTATGCCACGGCAAACTGGCTGACACTGACGGCGGCGGTGCACAAATGCTGCGCAGCTAGCGCCATTCGACGGCCAACACCGCGGTTCCTGGTGTGTCCGCTGTGTCGTGCGTGTGATCATTGCTTGTACAGCCCTCTCGCCGTGTGCGGAGCAAGTATGGTGGGTCTGACACACCGGTGTCAATGTGTTCTTTTTTCCATTTCCAGGAGCGTATATACATAACGATGCCAACAGAATACAAGTTTCAGACACAGCACTAACCAAGCATCACTGCATCGTTCCGCTCAAGACGCGATTCACGGTTATTTATACAGTTATTGTAATAACACAGATCGATTTCCATTAGACAAGTTTTGCATGAAGCCGAATTTTTGAAGCCTGTCAATTAATCGTTGCGCCTGGAACACCAGAGTCATAAACACAACAGTCTTTTGCGGTGAAATGGCTTAGCGTAGTGGTTAGCGTATAACTTTGACGTGTAGAATGTCGTAGGTTTGAAACTCGTGAAGCACAGCGAATTTTTTTATTTATACATCTAATCAAAAGACTTCCATTACTGTTTTAGAACTTACAACTACTTAACCCTAACTAACCTAGGAACATCACACACACCCATGCCCGAGGCAGGATTTGAACCTGCGAGCGTAGCGGCCGCGCGGTTCCATACTGTAGCGCCTAGAATCGCTCGGCCACAACGGCCGGCCCTGCTGTTTTTATTCAGGTAACTGGTCTAAATATGTTTTTGTATAATTACTACTACTTTGACGCATAATTTTCATCATCATATTGACTTTTTATTTGCTCTTACTTTTATTCTTGTCATTGTTTTTCCGTTTCGAATTTGGTTGTGTCGGCTATAATCTGCACTCGAGTGCCTACCAGGACTGCTCATTGGTAGGTAACGCGGCATCCCATGTAGCCAGTGTGAGAATAATTTCAGGTACCCGATGACAGTGAGAAATGGTAATTTGCTTTGTCCGCTAAAACTGATATTTTGTTGCGGAAGTTGGATATGCAAACAAATATACTATGAAATTATTCAGTCGTGAGTTTGGTTATAGAGGTTAGACGTAAACGCCGTGAACAAAGTAATCGTGATTTTAGTTCTGCCGCAGATTGTTGGTCGTCGTTTTCTCGGATACATTACATATCAAGTGGTTTTGTAATGAAGTGGAATGCCTGCAGCCGTCATTTCTGTGTTACGTATTAGGAGGATGAGTCAAATGGAAACGTTAAACATTTTTTAAAATATTATTTATTGTGCAGAACTGGTACAAAGCTGAAACTTCCTGGCAGATTAAAACTGTGTGCCCGACCGAGACTCGAACTCGGGACCTTTGTCTTTCGCGGGCAAGTGCTCTACCAACTGAGCTACCGAAGCACGACTCACGCCTGGTACTCACAGCTTTACTTCTGCCAGTACCTCGTCTCCTACCTTCCAAACTTTACAGAAGCTCTCCTGCGAAACCTTGCAGAACTAGCACTCCTGAAAGAAAGGATATTGCGGAGACATGGCTTAGCCAC